>NW_008619476.1:0-35888 GCF_000691845.1 Merops nubicus | reverse complement strand
TCCAGGAGGCGCACTGCAACAAGTAACCTTGCTTTCATGATGAATTTAACCATGCTACATTTTCAAGGAGTGTCTCAGCAGGCTCCTGTCCTCTTCCAATACAACACCCTCCCTCAAGGTATCTTTGGAAGGGAAAAGTACAGTATTTCCTGGTCCGTATTATTTTTATTTCTGTGCACGAGTATTTTAGCATATGTATTCAAAGCACTTTTCAAGCTCTTGATGTCTTTGGACAGTCAGGGGTGGCAAGTAATCAGCCTGCAGCTTTTCTTTGCTCTGAGTGCTTGCATGGCCAAGAACCACCTAGGTATGGCAGGGACAGGCCAGTGGTGCCCCAGGGCTTTTTGGTACAGCCCCTGACTCACGCAGGTACTCGGCTCCTGACAACGTGGTCCACGGCCCAGAGAGGCTCTGCCCAGCTCACACAGCTCTGCCACATCCAGTCCTCAAAGCAAGGCTATCTTTGAGACAGACACTTCATGGTTTAGTCCTCGACAACTCCATCCACTGCCCTTTTGCCTTTTAGGGGGTATTCCTCATTTTAAACTGCTTCTGTCAGGGAGTGTGGCATGTCTTAATGCAAGGAAGAAGAGCTGCAGCAATAACTCCTGCTCCCTTCCCTTTTCTGAAGAGTTTTAGAATACATTGGCTTCTCTTGGTGTCACAATAAAATTAAGAAATTCTGTGATAATTATGCTTTTGACTTAAAAAAAAAAAAAAGAATTGTGGCATTCATGTTCCTAGAAAGAAACTTCACAACATAACTGAAGCACAACTAAGAAACGGAAAATCAGAAGAGAGATAAAATATCCCACATTTCATTTTAAAGTTGGCAATTTTGAAAGCGCATTTTATATGGTAGGATGGGTAATGAGTATCCACTGATTTCAGTGATACATTCCAGTGTATCAGTTTTGATATACTACTTGAGTTTGGAGTTGGAAATAGCTATCTCAGTGCAAGTGGAACTATTTGCTTCTACCACATAACTAATACAGAACTTGGAAGTGTGTAAATCTAGAGAGGTGGTTGCTGGCACTTGGCAGCACAATTCTCATCTGAACTAATTTTAGAGACATCTGTGCCAAGAAATGGAAGCTGGCTTGTTGTGCCTTATGATATCCAAGCCTCCTCATGTAAAGCTGCCTTCCTGCAGGAAGCTTATTAACAATCACCATGTGTTTCAGTGGTTGCTGCTGCCTTTCTTCTGCCCTTCTTCATCAGCTGTCGGTTTGCTGCATGATTTCTTACTATGCAGAAGAATGTAATTTCCTTTCCTGACCATTGCAACAGTGCACACAAGGCCCTACCTAATGGGATTTTTTTTTTGGGGGGGGGGGAAGTGCAGCATTAAGCATTGGTGGGTAGAGTCTTACAGAATGGGTTGACTTTAAGGGGGCAATAAAGATGTACCCCCTAGACTACAGCTTGTGAATGCTTGATGCCAGTGCCAGATTCTCCAGCATGCAGCAGGCTTTATGTGGGTTTTTATGGTGCTCATGCCTCTGTTGCTAGGCAGTTGCACTGAGTCGCACTGCCTCTGAGATTGGGACTATCTGATTCCCAAGGGGAAAGCTAAGCTGAGCAGGAAGAATCTGGAGAAAAGCATAGCAGAACTCCTCCTGCCTGGATGGTGATGGTGAGCAGTTCATAATTCGTGAGGTTCTATACCATGAAGGAAGTAATGCAGCATGTTGGTGAAACAAGCTGTGCAGTCATTTTAGCTCCATTAATGCATATGATGGTTCTTGCTTGAGGTATTTAGCAGATGACCCAATTCTTGCAGTCTTATGGATAAAAGATGCTGTATACAGCAAACATTGTATAACGAGTTTATTAAAGGCATGGGCTGCTATGAGCAGACACAGTGATTGATTTGAATCCATCTACAAGATATTTTTGTGTATAGGGATAATTTAGAACTGGCAAAATTGTCTAAAGTTGAGAAGTGAAGATAGACTGGATACAAGGAAATTTTTTTTTTCCCTGTGAGGACAATTGAACAAATTTTCAAGACTCTGTCATATAAAGCCCTTAACGATGCAGTCTGTCCTCGTTGCTGACCCTTCTCTGAGCAGGAGGTATGGCTGAGATCTCCTGAGGTCCCTTCCAGCCTGAATTATCCATTCTCTGTGTGCACTACCCACGCAGAAACAAGCTCATCCCTTCCTTCCCTGGGCAGCTGGTATTTTGCTGCTGCGTGATGTCATTCCCTTCTCACATTTAATAGAGGCATCATTATTGAGTAAGCAGTTTATATAATGCTTCTTGCTGCTAGTGCCAATTGAGGTAAAGCCGCGCTAAGCAGGCTCAGGGCATTGGGGTCACTCTGGGCATGGTCAGCTACAGAGAAATTTGCTGCAGTTGTCTAGTGGGCTGGATTACAAGAGATCAGAGGATCAAGGAATGGTGTGTTTGTTTCTTACTCACCATACCCTGCACTGCAGAGTAGCAACAGAAGAGCTGTTTTAGTCTGTTGCCATAAGGGAATTCACTAAAGTCATGTTCCCTGGCCATAACTTTAACCCACTTCGAGATCAAATATTGGCTCAGCATTTGCTTTTTTTTAAAAAAAAAAAAAAAAATAGTTTAAGAAATTTGTCACTAACAGACTCAAAACAAGTTCTGTCATACAGAAAGTTATGGTGGCAGGTGACATCAAATTACAGCATCTCATCAGTCCTGAGCCTGATTTTTTTATTTCAAAAGTACCTTCACTGGCAGCTGTGGATACTCTTTTGTATTTTCCCCCTCATGCTTCAGTTATGGACGTTTCCCTTCCAGTCGTGTGTAGGACAGTTCTGCAGTGAAATAGAATAGTTCTAGTATAGTATCTATACTAGAACTCACTTGTAGACACAGATGTTCAGGATTAATTGAATTGAGTCTCTATGTGTTATGATTTCAACTTACTAGATGCCTCTGTTTCCATAGATCACCATGTGTTTAAAATACTGAAAATGTGGGCTACTGGTAACACTTTCTGCTGTAAAACACCCTGGTGGCATGTTCTTGTTTTGGATGCTGTAGCCTCAGCATAATGCCAGGCAATGGATGAATGGGGTGGCCTGCTGTTAGCCGTAAGGAAAAACACCCTATTTTTCAGTTCAATTTAAATGGGAAAAAAAAAAAAATTAAAAAAGGAAATCAGAGGCTCTAGGTTTTCAATAAATCTTACCATTTGTGGGATTGGAGGTTGACAAGTTGACTTCCCACTCTGAAAAAAATACAGGTGTGTGGGTGTGAAATATGTTCACTTGATTCCTGTCAAAATCATATTGAGGCGCCATGGTGAGGGGTGGTCTTGGTTTTGTATAGCTGTGGGCCTGGCGAGAAAGCAAGGTGATTAGTTTTGTTTCCATGTTTGTTGCCATTTGGTATGTGTTTTGACTAGCTCGCATTGAATCTGTTAACGGCCACTTCATGTTAAACGAAGGGGAGCTCGAAGTAATTAAAATCAAACGAGGGGGGGTTTGTGCAGCGCATGCGTGGAGCCTGAAGTAATTAAAACCAGGCGCCAAGGGGGATTGTTGACTGCATTCCACGACCACCAGGTGGGAGCGAAGACGACCCCAAAAGGTGAAAAGAACACACTGCAAAGAGGACCTATTTTTTTTGGAATTAATTTACATGGACCCACCTGTTAATGACTATGTATGAACCGGGACAATAAAAGCCGAAGACAGGGATTGTATGTGCGCGCGTCTTGGTTGAGCAGAGACTCCCGGTGCACCCAGCGCTGTTTGCTTGCTTTTTGTTAATTTAATAAAAATTAAATTTAATTGGAATTTGGTTTTATGAAAAATTATTTCTCACAGTGGGTGTGTAATGGCATATCTTTTGGGAAATGGTCGTTTAACTGGAGGAATTATTGTCCTGGTTCGGCTGGGATAGGGTTGGTTTTTCACCTGCAGTCGGGCGGGGGCTCTAGCCAAGCAGACAGCCAGCCCAGCCAGTGGGTTTCTCGCTGCCATGCAGACACCGTGCCCTTAGCAGGTCCGGGGCCGGGGGGTGCAAGCTGCGGTTTGTGCTGTCCGGATCCCGCGCGGTGACCTGTTTCCTTTGTACAATTTGTTATATGTTGTTGTACCTATTGTCATTGCTGTTGTTTGCTGTTCCTTCTGCGTTCCTGTAGTAAATTCTCCTTCTCTCAACCCACGGGGTTTTGTATTTTTCTCCCTTTTTCTTCCTCCGGTGCAGGGGGTTGGGGGGATGAGCGAGCGGCCACATGGTGCCCGGCTCCCGCCTGGCGCTAAAGCACCGCAGTTAGGTTCAATGCTTTTATCTTAAGACATTACCATAAGAATTCACGCTTTAAAGGCAGCAAGTCTGTCAAGATCTAAAAAAGAACCCCAAACTCATGCTGGGCTTTCTGACTTCTCCAGTGGCACCTTAGCAATCATCTTTGAATAGATTGTAACCCACAGGCAGGAATCAGATCTCCCCTTGTCCCTACAACACTCAGGTTCTCCAAGCTTTAAATATGAATTCGAGAGGCCGTAGAAATAATAGTCACTCATCGTGTCCAAAACACAGTGTACAGGAGTGGGAAAATTGTTCTGACTAACCCTCACTTTCCCAACTCAGCGGAGTTGGAGCAGCTTTGTAGATGCCACAGTGGCAGACACCCTCCATCTGCAAGCTTAGGTAAAGAAAATATGGGGAAAGGAGGGGGCATCCTTCATGAAGGGAAAGTGTTCCACTGAGCTGTGGTGCAGTGTCCTAGACTTCGCTTCCAGCTGTGTTGACAATCATTTTATACTTCAGTGTTTGAGTACTTGGCAGGTTGGTGGAACAGTGCGAAGGGAACCCAAAATGCTGGATTGAAATCTAGTTAGATAGCAATGCTTTCCATGAGCTATCTGGCTGGGGCAAGAAAGAATCCATGGGTATAAGTGCTAACACAGGGAATGTGGGCTTGAGTCAAATGGTCACAGACTATGTCCCTCTGAAATACCACTTCAAAAACCTTGATTCTTAAGCAGCTGTTGGCAAAGGGAAAAGGGTTATCCTACTTACCCAGGTGTGGAATGTGGGCTTCAAGGTTTTAGAATGAGATTACAGAGAGATTTTTGTTCCCAGCATCCTTTCTTACATTTAAAAAAACATTTTTAGATAACTCCCCCTTGAGGACACACGCATGCTCCAGCTCTCTGTCTTTCCTGGAGCACAACTTTCTTGGGGAGGCACTACACAAACAGTGTGATACCACAAGTGCTTTTTCTAAATTTTTTAGTCTTGACTTGATGATTTTCCCACTGTTCTGTCCTCTAGTCTCAAATCCCCAAAGCAATTCCATAGCTTTCCTTGTCTTCTTCTGATTCTCTCTTCTGGAGAGGATATATCTGATAAAGTTAATATCCCTTGCACAGTACATCCCATAGAATTTCAGTGATATAATTAGGCTATACGCTGTATGGAGCAACTATCAGATTTCCTGTATGCTCTGTATTAAAAGAAAAGATATCATTATCTTCCTCCATCCCTACCTTTTTTTTTTTTTTTAATTCCCTTCCAGATCATCTCAAATCCCTCCACTGATTTCAGTAGACTCTGGAACAAACTCAAAGAGAATATGGACAAAGTCTTGGTCCTGTAGAATTTAATGGCAAAATTCCTTTTGTAATGAAATTTGGACTGTACAAAATTCACTTTTGGATGAACAAGAACAGAGAATTCAAAGCTTCCTGGGGTTAATGAAAAAAAAAAAAAAACCAAAATCTGTCAATTGCTGTCAGTTAGCTTTGCATGTGTGTTACATAAAATAACCTCTTCAGATAGGGTGGGAAGGTCGTCATATCTCTAGTACTAGAGCAACTTTCATCACATAATGAAAATAAAAAAGTCAGCCTTTGTAAAGATGATATAAAGACTATCAACTTTTGAGACATGGTCATTTTAAAAGCAAACCACCATGATAATGTCCTTTGGAGATATTTGTTTGTTTATAGTATACATTAGGAATCAAGCAATCATAGAGAGCGCATTTAAGCTCATAATCACAGATATTTTTGATATCTCTCTACTAATACTTTTTTTTTTTTTTTGCATCCCCCGTCCCCTCAGCCTAATGTCTTCAATGAATTTATCTTGGCCATACATGTTTTAATTTTTCGCTGCTCAGCTTGCCTTTCTGTATAACATTTTTGTTGAATATTTAACGACACTTCAGCATTTTCAGTCACTGTACTTGTCCTGGTTCCGTGTAAAAAGGGGTTCGGGGCAGGACCCACACGGAGCAGAACTATGTACTCCCCTCTCCCCCACCCCCTCAAGAGAGAGAGAGACACTTTAAAAAAAAAAATGAAGTATATTGTTCAACAAGGAACAGAAAACGAAAAAGGGAGGTAAGGAAAATAATATATACAAAGATTAGGGGAATAATACAAAAAATAAAATATACAAAACTCTCAGAAATGGTTCCAGGGTCCCACGGAGTGAAAGGAGAATTTTCCTCTCCGAGCTCCAAGGCAGGAGGGAAACAAGAAACCACTCCCTGCCTCTTATCAGAGTGTGTGTGGGAAGGGGAGGGAATACAATGGTTTCACACCCACCCGGGGGCCTCCCAGTTGCTGGAAGGTCACGCCCCCATTCCAAGCCTCAAACCACAACAGTACTAAAAATAAGGACAAAATATTTGCTCAGTTAAGCTAATCAGGAACTAAACAGGCCACTACATGTGTATTAAAAAACTTTTTATAATGGTGAACAGAAAGGGAAAAGGGAAGCAACAGTATTTCAAAGTCTGTGGGTATGTTTTTCCAGTGCTACTTACCTGTGATGTACAGGCTTAAAATCATCAGGTTTTTTTTGACAGCTACTGTGGTGTCCTCTCTGAATCTGCAACTTATAGAATGTTTCAGAGAGAAACATAACAGGGACTTACATAGCTGGAAGGTCATTTTGTTAATGTGCTCAGGATAGCCTCCATAACTAGCAGTGATTTTGTGCAATCATTGCATTACAGTTAAGAATGCTCTAAAATACCTAAGGGTCACTGTACATCCAGCATCTCTTCACTAGTCACAGTATAGCAGAAAAGGACATGCAAAGGACAAACATTTAGAGATTTATTTTTTTCTTCTTCCTAGTGCCAAAAGGATTAGGGGTAGAGTGCTCCTGGTAGGTAAATCATTCCACCTCCCTACAGTGAATAAAAATAACTTCTGTTGCTTTCCTAGAGTCCTCTGAACCGTGCCACTCAAGGGTTCAAACACAATAAAGATTTGGCCATGATACAAATCTCTTACTTGAAGTCACTGCTTCTGCCTGATTTTCTTCCTTTAGTTAGTAGCCATTTGAATCTATTTTTTTTTTCCACTTCTGTCTATGTAGCACCCAGTGATTCTATTTTCTATAGCTTCCAGCTGTCTAGGTTTTAGTAAGCCATAGGAACAGTCATTTCCTAAAAGAGGGAAGGAGAGCGAAAAACCAACATCAGACCCTTGTCACGTATACACACAGACCTATCGCTTGATAGCTTGTATAAGGTTGAATGTTCATTTTAGCAACAGCTGTCCTTGCAAGGCCACTTTGGTATATTTTAAGACAAAATGTCCTCAAAATATAACTGTGTCAATAATAGGCTTATCCAAGACCTTTTACTGAGGAAGACCTGTTCACCATTTCTTCATCCTGTTGTACTCTGGAACACAATATCCAGATAGCGCCATCTTTCATTGACCCAGGATGCTGTTTCCTAAGTTAAAGGTGTTCTTTTTGTTAACGCTTTGCACTTGTGGTCCTTGAAGGCATAACTATCAGGTGAGATCACATTTGGCAGCAGCTAAGTGATCAAATCCAGGTATTTAAGCTTTGCTTGGCACTGTACTACACCCACGACCCAAGTATGGCATGTGAATGGAGAAAGGGCCAATCCCACAAAAAAAGGGAAGGAAAGAGATATTTGCTAGAGTTGTTACATGGTAACATTGCAAGGTTTTCTCAGCTGAGCATCAGCTACAAAACAGCTGAAGACTTCTGCTAAGGATTGAATTACCTTTCTGGTTTTGTTGCTCATACTGCATTTCTGTGTGGGTGGGCTGACTGGATTTGAAGTAAACAGCAGAAATGAGTTCTGCCGAGTGATGGAAAACATGCTTTGATGAGGGAAAACAAGTAATACAAAAAAATGACAAATAGCTCCAGAAGTGTCACTTTTCTAAGCAAGCTTTAACACTTTGAACAAGGCAAAGTTCCATCTAGTGAGCCTCATTATATTTATTGACACGCTTCACCAGTTAAGCCAAAAAACAGCAGTCCACATGGAACCTTACTACATCATATCTGATTTTTATTAAATGGAGAAGATAGTGGTAGCATGATTGCTACCCATTGAAGAAAGCCATCTTTAAAGACAGTGTCAGGGATCTATGGCTTTGACAAGGAAATATGAAGTCTCTGCATCTAACATCACTGCAGCCGCAGTGTTACTAACGTGCTTAGGTCAGTTGGGGGAACATCTGATAAAGCACAAAAAACCTGCAGGATTTCCAAATGAAAAGCAATAAAAACTAAAATATGATGAAATTTGATTGTAATGGCTTTTCCCAGAAAAATGTACTGCTGAACGCTTCTTCTACGTTACCAGAGTGCTGCTACCAAGCAACTGATGATTTGGGTGCTGACGGATCAGATAAGTCATATCAGTAAAACAGTATACAACTCCTTGGTTTCAGCCACTAAATAAGGTATAGGAGAGATTAATTAATTTTCCACTGTGACACTTATATGACTGCAAAGTCCTGAGGATATTCTTAGGTCATCAGTGTCTAATTCATTGCAGGAATTTCCCAGGAATTAACTGTATTGAAAATATAACAACTCATTTACCTGATACTTGAGCATTTTCAAGATGGTCTTGTTCTGCTTTAGTCAAGAGTTGATGACCTTTGAAGTAGGTTGTAATTAATAAAATTAAAGAGGTCTTTAGCCATGTAAGGTGAGGTCTAATTAAAAGTCAACAATCCCATGTTGAGCAGAAGGCTACAAACATCTTCAAACTGAATAGTATGCTGGGCTGAGTTGAAGGTCAGGACACACACATAATCCTCTGCAGATGGACCAGAAAATACTTCTAATCTCTTTGGTAGTCTGGTTGTGTTATTTTATCTGACAATAAACTAAACATCAAACAAACAAACAAAAAAACCCCAAACAAACAAACAAAACCTCATATATTTTAATTTAGATTGCACTGGGCATCTTTTAACCTGTAATGTTTTACCTTGTCTCTTGATTTATGCATATACTGCATAGATATATATGGTCTGGAAAGCCACTGTCCTCTGACTGTGTAAGTGCAGCATAGACACCAAGGTGTCAGAATTTGGGCCTTAGTTTATGAAAGCTTTTCATCAGGGAATTGACTGACTTTACACACAAGCCTGGGTTTTACCTGTCCTTGCACGCTGTCACAAGTCTGTGTGCTTTGCTTAACCAAGGCCCTAGCTCTGGGACCCTTTGGCACAGCTTGACTCCTTTTGAATTTGGAGGGGACTTGGCCAGTCACACTGGGGATGACTCTGCACATTTTTGTGTTACAGTAGTAGGTAGAGTGAGGCGCCGTGTCACTCCCACTTTACGAGGCTGGGCACAGCCCCAGCCCCTGACAAGGTGTGTGAGGACCTTCTCCCTCACTGCCCACGGTCCTTGTAATCACCCATGTCTTGGATGGTTTTCAGGCTATTTCTTCTTATTTTCATCTCAGTTCCCCCTTACTACACCTAACTTCACTGATCTCTTTCTAAATACCCTCCGTTCTCATGATTTACAGAATCTACACAACAGCCCTTGGATCTCCTGGTGCCAGGATTCCTTCTTGTAACGTGTTTATTTCCCATATGAAGCACGACCCTCTGACACTGCCTGTCTACCTTTGCAACAGCGCAACACCCCTCCTCATCCTCTTCAGCTCCCATACTCACCCTCATCCTTCTTCATCCCTCAAAACCCAGCGACACCTGCGAGGGAAGCCAGCTGCAGCCGTTACCGAAGGCCCTGGTGGTAATTACATTAAATACATCCATTTACTGCGCCTTTATTTGTCAGTGCTGGGGCGGGGAGGGGGGGTTGACACTGTCCTGGGGCCAGGACACAGCAGCTTGGCATTGTCTCTGTGGCAACAGCAGCAGCTCTGCAGAACTCTGCTGGAGGGGCAAGCGTTGAAGCAGGGCTGCCCAGGCCTGGCCCAGCCGCAACAGGAGCGGGCAAGCATGGTAAGGAGGAGGGGATGCTGCCGGCAGCAGTCAGAGTGTTCTGGTTGTGGGGTGCCCAGGGAGGATGGGACAGGGTGGAGGGGGACTGCTGCACTTCCCAGCCCTTGTCCCAAAAAGTCCCAACTTGGGGTGTCCCTGTTTGTGCATTTACTGGTGAGGTTGTTGCTGCCTGGTCCTAGGGCCTCCTGCAGGGAGGGAACCCAAAGAGCCAGCTGCCTTCAGAGAGTTTATAATAAACTCCCAGTTTCATGAATTTCATTAATTTCTTCCAAGTCTCAGCTCGGCTGAACCCTCCCCCCCCCCAAATTCCTGGGTACCCCCCCCCCCCCCAAATTCTCAGATTTTGGAGAGATGTTTAAATGCCAGAGTGCTGAAGCTGGCCGAAGTCGAGGAGGGTATCAGGTTTCTGCCAGGCAGCTGCATCTTGTTAGAGCGACTGGAACGAGCCCTGATGGCTTAAAAGCACTGCTGCAAGCCCAGCTGCTCTCCCTCGTCAGCAGAGCTAATCCGCACCCCAGAGCGGCTTTAAGCTTTCTGTGTCTCTTCAGAAGACTTCATGTCTACCCCCAGCCTCTATTTACTTGCTCTGGGTCTGTCTGTGCACACAAGCAGCGGGAACGTTGGCACTCAAGGTGAGGCGGGATGGTTGTGCGGGGAGGGGAGGGGGCTGAGATGGGTAGGCAGGGAAGGGGGGATGCTTCAGCAGCTCTTCCAGGCTGGGCTCAGGCACAGCAGTGCCAGGCTGCCTGCATGGGGCAACCGCTTACCTAAGGATCAGGCAGCCAAGGAGGAAAGTATGGTTTGTGCTGCTTTTTGCTTGTGCCGCTCTTGTTTAGGAGCTCTCAGATTAGGCAGCTGCATTACTAAGTGTCTTCAGCGTAGATGTCCAATGTTTGGTAACCCCAGCTTTGTAACAATAACGTAGGTCAGATTGCTTTGGAGTTATGGCAGTGTAACTGACACTAGGCCACACTGTACCCTCTCTTAATGCTAACAAGTGAATTAAAATTAGCCTCAAATCGGTGCTCTTCGCTGCTTTTATGGCTGCTCTCTGCGGTGGGTCCCACCACTACTGCAGGAAGAAAAGCATGAGCTTTCCCCAGAGCTCTGATGGTTATTCTCTGTGCTGTGAGTCATCTCTAGAGAGAGGTTTAAATTTTCAGACTGTAAAATTAGCATTCTTCTTTTGGGTGCTAATTCTAAAACAGTGCACAATGTTGAATAAATACAGTCGAAAGGACAGACCTCTAACACTGGTCCTAGGGAAATTCCTACATAGGCTAGGAGTTCTGCAGTAAATTGGGACAGAGTGAGAATTTGGGGATCTCTAGGAAATATTCTTCCTGATAGATATTGTAACCAAGGTTCAGTACTGAAGAGAAACGTACAGGCATCTGTTCATATGTGTTCTCACTTCACAATGCCATCAGTTTATCCTGCTTCCACAGGAGAATCTGTTGTCAATCTGGAAGGAGAATGAACACCTCATTTTCAGGGCACTTAGCCTGGTCCACACGACAGTATATAAATAGCATAACTGCCAACAGGTGAAATATGCACTTGGGTCTGAGTTTCAAGCTTGTACTTTATATAATTCTACAGGTATAAGTATCCGCAGTGAACAAGGGTATAGAAACTCAACAATTGTGACATTACTGTCCCTTTAATAATGCTGTCTAGTTATAATGACAGTGGAATAGAGAGACAGACTGTGGATGTCCCTGAGCTTTAATTTTGAAAGCTTTTTTTGTGTTGGAGCCTTCCATCAGAAGCTCCATTATTGTGGCAATATTTTTCTTTTGATTAGACTAGTTTTAATAACAGGAAAGCTACCTGTCTGCATTACTTTCTGAACTCTCATTTACATGGCTAAATGAATGGTGAAGAGGACTTCAGGTCCTTCTGTCCTGACTGGAAGCCTGGCTTTGTAGTCTGCAGACATCAAAGTAAGTTGTAGAACTGAAGGTGTGTTTAATGCACCCCATCAAGATCTGAGCAAAATATAAGCATTCTAATAACAAGATAAGCAAACAGAGCAAATCAGCATGTTTTAACTCCCTTGCTTTAGCAGGTTTAGGTAATAGTCCAGTATAAGCTGTATATGGTGGAGTGTTTTCATGACTTCTATTAGAAAATATTGTTTAATGTATAAGTGGGAATTTGGTCTGAAAATAGTCCTGTTTCTCAGCAGATGGGACTCATTCACTCTGGTAAGTACACAAACTGTAAAATTCTACTCTGCTCCTTAAACAGATTTGAGTAACACCCACCTTTTTGCCTCTGCAGGTAACACAAATAATATCTTCTGTAGCCCAGCCACTAGTAGAGCTCTAGGCTATTGGGCCCTTCCTTTACTTTATCTTCAAGACCTGTAGATTTTCATCTGAAGCTAATCAACACAGTTCTTTATTTCAGCAAAGCAAATCTGGTTTATTCTAGTGCAGCTCTACTGTAGAGCATGAAGGTGTACCAGTTAGATCAACTACCTTTTCTCCTCATGTTTTTTGAGATTGGACTTTGATAAGTCTCTGGACTTAGTGATATACCTCAGCAGTGCCCAGAAAATGTATAGAGAGGATAATGGTAAGTAACTGCAGAAAACCAGCAGAGAGCAGGGATTCTTTTGCAAAGGTGCAATGGACTGTATAAATAAAACTAAGAAGGTGTTGGCAGCAATTTCTAAATTAGAACTTGGTAAGATTCATTGTTTGGAACAAAATTTAAGTATCTTTATCACAGGTAAAATAGAACTTGGTGTTCATGTATGATACTATTGCTACTTCATGCAGATGTAGCTAGCAGTATAGCCATGACCACACAGCTGTGAAGCTGGTTAAATGTTGTATCAGTTAGCACATACAGAACTTGGAGATAGCTGTAGCCAAACCAGCTTGAATCTACTTATGATTTCCTTCTCAGGGAGATATTAGATACCCTTTGCTGCCAAAAGGACACTAGACTTTTCTGGACAAGATAAGCCAAACTTTAGTAAAGAAGAAAAAAAAAGTTTCATCTGCTGCACAGCTTCACATAATCTGTTCTCCCTGTGACTTCATGTCTTCTAGAAAATAAAATTTTATAAGCAATATTTGAGAGTGGTGCTTGTCCCACTTTTTTTTGAAAATGTTCCTTGTTTGTTGTCTTCTGATCTGGCTTTTGTGGAAAAAGTATAGGTATCTTGCACAAACAAATTCTGCCTCTCTGCTGACTGATTGTAGTAGTGAGGAACAACCACCCCCAAGAAGAGAGGAACAGCATTTTTTAGCTCCTCAGCCCAGTTTTTTTTATATGCTTTGCCTGGATGACAGTGGATTTCCTGGGGCTATATACAGCCAGCTGAGGGACAACATTTCTGTTGATGTCACTGGACTGAGGATTAGGCTCCTATGCATCCAGCCCCTTAAAAATTTTCTTTTGCTCTGACACAACTGCCCTACCCCCAGGACTACTGAGAGTCATGAAGGACTGAGTGTAGCACTCCTGGACTGACAGACTGTGAAGGCAAACTAAGGGGGATTTGTCAAGCTGAGAACATACCTTTATAGAGAACCTAACTATATCTATATTTATTTTTTTCCACCAATGCACATTTCCCATTCTCTTCCTACTCTTTTCCTGTCCTGGAGGTTGTTGGAAGATGGGAACCAGGAAAAAGATCAATGGAAAGAAAGTTTTTTGTTGTTGTTCCCAGAAGTTCATCATCGACAAGGCAAACGGGTCCTGCTGATTGAATCATGGTTTCTCAGAGAGGAGCCCTGCTGTCTTAGCAAGCCCTGCTTGGCATAGCAAGGGGTGATCTAGCCTGCAAGAGCCCCAAGGAGACGTGCCTGTCAGGTTATGTGAACAGCCTTCAGTCAGCCAGAGAGAAAGCTACAGAAACATATTGCCTTTGTTAGTAAAAGAGCAAGGAAAGGCTGAAATCCATTTTTAGGAAGCTGAAAAAACAAAGCATGTGAACTTTGATAGTTCTGATGGTTCTTTAGTGCATTCTCTGATCAAGGAGAGGAAGTTGTGTGGAGAAATATGGGAAAAGGTGAAAACATCAAAGATGAGGTGAAACTGTACAGAACGATGTGAAAGGAGAATGCTGTGTAGTACATGAGGAGAAAAATGCAGGAGTTGCTGACAATCTGGAGAACAAAAATGAAATTTGGAGAGAGGAAGAAAGCTTCTCTAGGAACTAAAGCTAACAGGACACTTTTATATGAAAAAATTTTTAGGGGGACTTACTAGCAATCACTAAAAATTGAAGCCTCTCAGCTGCAGTGTAAGAAAGTCAATCTGACATCCCTCACTTTTTCTAAGGTAACTGTATGCTTAAAACTCTCTGAGGTTGTTGGTCAGGCTTACAATCAGCAGTGTGAGGGGAAATTTTGTCTTCTAGACAAAGGTCTAGGGTCAATGAGGCAAAAGTCTTGAGATCCAGATGTTTCTGGAGTGGGACTTGGATAAACCACTTTGAAATTTTGCTTGAATAACACCAGACTAGTTGTCAACTGGATTATGTTAGTTCCCAGGATAGCCTCATACAAGGAATCAGAAAATGGACAAATTGTACAACATAATCTGTATTCAGATGGGGCAATGTCTCTTTCTTTTAATAATTTTAATGTGAATTCTTGCGGGGGAAATGGAAAAAATTAAATTTTGCAAGACGGTCAGACTTAAAATTTTGTGTTTCTTTAGTATCTGAGATCCTTAGGGCTCTCCTTCCTAAATAGAAAAGCCATTCTGAATTATTTAATAACTGGCCTGCATGTGAACTTTAAGTGAAAACCAGGAACTACAATTAATGGAGCCCACAGTAACATCTGCAGGCTGCAAAGACCGGTAGTGGGAAGAGTGGTGGCTTGTCAAGCTTGCTAGATAGAGCTCACCAGTTTCCAGCTCTCAAAACAAGAAGATGATGGATGAGAGATGGAGAAAGGAAAAAAAATCTCATACAAACCAGACTCCCTTAGGAACAGTCAGCACAAGAGGCCAGGGTACATGAAATGCTTGAATGAGATTTTCCTTCATTTGAAAACAGGCTATTTTAACTGCAGGTGTGGTGCTTTCCTTACTTTGTACTCTTGTCATGTGGAAGGATGTTTTTCAAGCAATGTATGGAAGACAAGTGGAAGCTCCATTTGCAGTCAGTGGTATCCACATTCCCAGATCTAAAGCAAATTTGCCTGCCAGCATTGCTTTGTGGAATCTCTGGGACAGGGCAAAGCTCAGGTTGAGCAGGCCTTGCTCAGATGAGGTATCCAAAATACTTTGTCTCACTGATTGTCCTGTTGCTGGCTAAAATGGTTCTCCCCATGCAGAACTACTTGCTTTGAGAGAGACATGCAAGATATAAACCTACAGGCAGTAAGAACAGCCCATGACCGTGTGAAAGCCAAGGCATGTCAAATTAAAGCCCAGATCTCTGCTCTCTTTCCCAGTTCTGACCACTAAATTCACCTTTTGTGCCTCTTCTAATGAAACAGCTGGTGAGCTAGGAATAGCTGAGATTTACAGTTGTGCTGCTTTATGCTGATTTACCTCTAATGCCACTGAAGTCACCAGAGTTAAACCAACATGAGACCAGGTCATAGCCAGAATAATCACAAAGCAAGCTAATCCTTTGTTGGCAACACACAGAAGGACACACCCTCATCAGATGGAAGCACAAATGGAAATAATAATGACACTCTAACTGGTCAGGTACCTGTAAAACCTCATGAAAAATTGCTCTTGTGGCCTAAGCTGAAAATAAACAGGAGATTTTAAAATAATTCACAACAGCCTGTGGCCTGTTATGCTGCTCACTTCTGCTAGCAGGGTTCACCTATGCAATACATAAGAGGTGATAAGACCAAGGAAAATAAATGTTTTAAGTTTTAAGGATCTTCCTCACTAATAATGTGGAATGGTGAGCAGAGGCCACCATGTAGGAAGATGCAGACAGCAATTCCAACCTGAGCTTATTCATGTGTCTTGGGCAAGTCAGTGAGCAGCAGACAGCCAGAGTGCTGGGTGGTGATTGGAGAGAAATATTAGCTGGAGACACTCTGGCAATGAAAGCAGATGAAAGGACCTGCTGCTCCTCCTACAGAGCACAGAAATTAAATAGGAGCAGGATTACTTCCCTCAGCTGCTGACTGCAGCTGCTGTTACATGGATAATCATAGCTGATGCTCCAGGGCAAAAACAATCACTACAGGGATCTCTCATGCATACACACAGTGAACTAGCAAAGGTGTTAATGTTTCTAGAGCCTCAGAAGGGTATCTGTGACCTCACACACCTAGGTAAGCTGGGGTTGTGTCCTCTGGAAGTTTTTTCAGCTCTTTGTCTCCCTTCTGAAGAAATTGGTACTGCTTGCTGGGAGAGGTAGGATATGGGACTAGAGAAACTAACCCTTTGAATTTTGGCAAACCTCCTGATGCCAGACAAGCCTCAGCATTAGACCCTGATATAATTAACTTGAAAAACTGTACAAACTATTCAGGGTTTTGGAGAACTTTGAATAGTGTTATGCATTATGTAAATTGTGACATATTTACATAATATCAACACTTTTGAAAGAGAACACAGCTACATTATGGCAAGTGCTAAAGGCATGAAAAATAACCAAAGCATTCTTCTCACCTGGTGCAGATGGTGGTGGTTTTGAAGGCAGAATCCCATTGATTATTGCTCTTCTAGAGAGTCTGGATGCTCATGGCTCTCTGCTCTAGTGGGAGTACTAGGTAGCTATGAGTTCCCGGAGATTTGCATTGTCACTAAAGGCTCTAGGGTCCTTAACTCAAAAGCATATATTCTCTTCTATGTCTGTGTCTCAGTGGTGAGACTTTGCCTTGCTAGCAGCAGCCTTTTGGCAATGGCAGCTGGAAGCATTATTTGTCCCACTCCTGCTCCCTGGAGGCCAATGGAAAGGAGCAACAGGGTATAGAGATGTGCTGTGTGGAAAAAACCCAGGTGCTGTTTTGCTCCTGTTCATGTCTCTAGTGCCTGGTTTGGATTCCATTTTGTTTAAATACAAATACAATAGCTAATGACTTTGTTCCATACCTTCCTCCCTAAGGATCTCCTGCTGGCTAGAATGTGGCTCCCAACAATAGTTTGTGTATTAAGTTTTTGCATGTAGAGTTGCTGCAAGGTTGTATGCAGATCGTCGAGCCTTACCCCCAGCTCTTCTGTGTGGGCAGGAGAATGCTTCCCAGCCTGTCTTGGAGGGACCAAGGTATCCTTTTTAGCTTGACTTCAGATATGAGAACTGTGAGTGTCACTTTAATTACACGGGGACTGGAAGTTCATGGGAAACTGTGTCTCTTCACTCTTGCTCTCTGCACAACCTGGCTGCTATGGGTGAGGCTTTTCAAGGTGCTCAGCACCAATTACTTCCAGCTGGCTAATGCAGTAGCACTTCTAGGTGAACAAGAGTCCAGGGTGGGTGTGTGGGGGAGGATGTTCTCAGCTGAGGTGTGTTGACGATGGCACTTGCACAACCTGGCTGCTATGGGTGAGGCTTTTCAAGGTGCTCAGCACCAATTACTTCCAGCTGGCTGATGCAGTAGCACTTTTAGGTGAACAAAGAGTCGAGGGTGGGTGTGTGGGGGAGAATGTTCTCAGCTGAGGTGTGCTGATGATGGCACTGCTCTTTTTCTCTCCCTGCCTACCCTCAACCCACTGCCACCAAAAGACACACAGCACGATGTCACTGCCGTCCTGGTTCAGGTGGAATGAGCCCCCAAACTGCATTTCCCAGAGAAGCCCCACAGAAATGGTGGTTGAGACACTAATGATGGAGCTGAACTGGCAGATCAAGCAGGCAGAGAAGCAGCAGCGTGAGCGGGAGAACGAGTATCGCAAGATCAAGACTGGAGTGGACTACAGCTGGCTGGTCAGCTATCCAAAGCAGAGCTATGATATCAGCCCAGGAGAACGGCTGCATCTGGAGGATATGTGTACCAAAATACATCCTTCCTACTGTGGACCTGTCATACTCAGGTACAGTAAAAGATGTGACAATACAGACCTTTTCTTTGCTCTCCCCCCCACCCCCTTTATGGTGTGTGAGGAGGGAGTGAGAATTGTTAGGACCACCAGAACCAAAACTTGGCATCCTGTATAAGAAGTTATGCTGGGGCAGTGCCTTTGTGGAATAAGGGAAATCTAATGTTTTAAGTCTGTTTAACATATTATTTCCACCAAAAAGTTACTAAAACCCATTTTACTCCAGGACTGGCTTGAGTATTTTATGCTCTTGAGCAGCCAGAGAAGCTTTACCTTGCCTAATGAACAGTTACCATTCCAGTATTGTGATGGCTTTTGCTTCAGTCTTTAGAATCTTAGAATAATTGAGGTTTAAAGGGCCCTCTGGAGGTGTGTGCTTCAACCTTCTATTCGGATTACAGCCAACTTCAAAGTTAGAACATGTTGCTTAGGGCCTTGTCCTGTCCATTGGTGAGTATCTCCAAGAGTGGAGATTCCACAGTCTCTGAACAACCTGCTTTGCTGTTTATTTACTCTCACTGGAGTCTTTCTTTCTTAATGTAATCCACCCAGTAGGTCTTTTGAGGCATTTGTCCCCAGTGTCCAGTCTAGCCAAAAGGTGCTGTTGTGTTTTTCAGCCTGTGACCTAGGTATTCCCAGAGAAAGGAGGGACTGCATGCTTCTCATTCCACTGCCCTCCTTCCACACCCTTGACATGGAGCAGCATGCAGGTGGAGCATGCAAGCTGGCTTTAACAGCTAGATTCTGCTTCTGACTTCTGCAGCATAGATGTAGACACAGCCTCTTGGACTTCTGTTGAGCCTTTCAAGTGCTAGAGCACAACAGTCTATAGTAAAGGGTTTGTTTTTGTTTTTTTTTTTGAGGGGTTGGAAGGTGGAGGAAAAAGATTAGGAATTCATCTGAAGCAAGTGAAATGGCTAAGGAACATCTTGGTAACTTTGGTAGGTCTTGTCAAACTCCTGGCTTGACCTTGATCAGCTGCTGCTGATACCAAGTTCCCTCACCATGCAAGTGCTGGTGTCTCCAGTTTTTTTTTTTTGAGGGGTTGGAAGGTGGAGGAAAAAGATTAGGAATTCATCTGAAGCAAGTGAAATGGCTAAGGACTCAAAACAAGAAGATGATGGATGAGAGATGGAGAAAGGCTTGACCTTGATTGGATGCTGCTGATACCAAGTTCCCTCACCATGCAAGTGCTGGTGTCTCCAGAGCTGTACACGCAGCTGCCACTGCTCGCTGTGAGAGAAGCACAATGAATATCTGGGGTATAGCATAATGCTAAGATGTATGTCCAATACCAGGCTTCCACTGTAAAGAGTCAGAAGGTGTCTTTTTGTTTTATCTTGGGTTTTCTTTCGGTCTTTATCTTGGATACCCTTTGGTACACCAATAAGCAGTGCAATTTCATAGTGCACTAAACTTGTTCCATTTTTAGGGCATATAAATAAAACTTCAAGAGGCAAGAACTTATTCTACTAGCTTCTGCTGTATTACACTTATTTCAGTGCAATCCTACTGTTCTCCATCCTCGTTCAGTTCTGTTGGAGATAAATACCCAAATGCTCACAGTCTCTACACACTTAGACTACCAAACATATAACCAAAGAAGAGCTTTACAGGATTTTTGTTTGTCTAGCGGCCATTGGGTCGTGCTATGGGGAATAAGGACTGGAAACAGGGCAAGTCCAGTGGGACTTTCCCTAATGTATCCTCAGCTTCTGGTAAGCAGCAGTTCAGGGACTATTTGGGCAAGGATTTGCATTTGGACAATCATATTTAATTAGCAGTGGTCCGGACATTTTCCACAAACTTGTCTAATAATTTTATTTCTTAAGCTATTAATAGCACTGAGTTCTGATTTAATAGGTGTGTGAAAGGACCACTTCCTTCTGTTTCAAACTTGCCATGTTCTACCTTTGTTTAGTGTTCCCTGGTATTTCTTGTGCTGAGAAGAAACAGTGATTCATTGCTTCCTTATATTCTCTGGCTTGCTTGTGATTTTAGAGACCTTGAGCATAATTTCCCGGCCCCTCCTCGTTGTGATTCCCTGCAGTCCAGGGAGTCCCACCTTGCAGGAAAGTGCAAGTTCCAAGCCTAGCACAGTGACCTGGCAGCAATCCATAATCTGATAGGTTTAATCAAAGCTGTGCCTTGACTGTGCTTTCAGATTCCGGCAGGTTATTGCTGAGTATGAACCAGAAGCGCAGGAAGTGTCGCGTCTCTTCCGCACTGTCCTGCAGGAAGCTGCTGAGAAGATCAAAGAGGAGGAGGAGGCCAAGAAGCTCGCCAGGCAGTGGAACACAAAGACCAAATCCAGCTTCTCCTTAACAACATTTAAATCTCGATCCAGGATTTCCCCATTCATCAGCGACATCAAGACCATCTCTGAGGATGTTGAACGGGGCACCCAGACCACCAGAAGGGTTTGGAGCATGCCAGAATTTCGGAATGCCAAGGATTACTGACTTTATACCAAATCAGGTTTTTAGTGATCTTTCTAAAGCCCAGTTAACCCTTTTCTAGCTCTACTGTTTCTTCTTTTTTCCATCTCTCTTCCTGCCTGTCTCTCTTTTGGAAGCCAGATCCATCAGAACTGCTGCTGATGCCCACAGTGCGTGGCACATTTTATTACCACACATGCTCACCTTTCCTTTACTTTAGTAGCTACTCAGTAACCTTAAGGGCAAAGCTAACCTACTATATCATTTTTATTACTGCTTTCTTGTGGAAAATGAATTAGTTTTGTGATGTCTGTCTTCTTTGCCCTCTGGCCTGGATGTAGTTATCTGTAAAAGCTTTTGGCCCAAGCTAGTGAGACCTGCTGGCTAGACCAATCTTGCTGAAAGCAAGACAGCCAGTTATATGAGTAAGGCTTACAGGATCAGGCCTGTGAGTTAAAGTTAGTATCTGATTTGGAACTGAACTTCTTTTTCACACTAATAAACTTCCTTAGTGCAGCAAGAAACTTCACAGGTAACCTCAGCACTGCTCCTGATCACCTTTTTACTGACAATTCGTAGTCCAGCCTGAGCAGAAACAGACTCAAGCTTTTTGAGATGAAAGACTGATATTATTCCCCAGCAATCAGTTCATGCATGCTCGGGTTTCTTGTGTAGTTTCTTTTGTGCAGGCAGAACCCCCTGAACATTGCACCTGCAGAGTAGATAGAAATGTAACAACCTGCTGTGTAGATACACAGGCGGATACATCAGAGCTGTGTCATATGCTGTTCTTGGTCCTCAGTGTTCTGTGTGGCTGAGATAAGTACTCCACCCCATATCCCAGTCAGTGGCCTGAAGTCCTAATAAACTATAGCATCAATGTACAGAGAAGAGTGATGGGAATCAGCATTCATCTACAGGGCTCTTTGCACAGATGCAATAGTTCAGATCATTTGACTGAAGGGCTTTGGTAGACAAAGGTTTGTTCTCTTAGTCTTCTCTCCTGAATACTTAGAAGAGAGCTTTCCAGGGCCACAAGCTGTTGGCCAGTGAGTTGATACTACTAGAAATAATCTTTAGTGCAAACTGAGTAGCTGGTGGGCCAGCATGGCTCTGCAGAGACCTTGAAAACAGGAAAATGCCACTGAGGAAAAGCTACTAGGACCTTAACTCAGCATCTCCCAGGAGAGCTCTCTCCAGCAAAGGAAAGAGAATGGCATGCTGTGAAGGTCATGGTTCCTGCAGAGATGTTTTGTGGCTACCAATAGAAGATGGGTAAGGACTGGCTTTTGGGGAATTATCCTGGGGTACATCCTCCTAGAGGACTCTGTAGCTTTGTTATTCTTTTGTTCATTTCTGACTCGTTTCCCTGAGGATCTCTGCAGCAGCATGTGGGTACTACAGCCAAGATAAAACCCTTTGAAGCTGTGTCAGCTCTGGGAAAGAATTCCATTACATGAAATCTATCCTAGAGTAGAACTGTGAAGTTTCTTCCAGAGATGGGTGAAGGCAGCATAAAACAAAGATCAAGATCAAACCCTTTGGAGCTCTCTCATTCTGGTTCTTCCTCTCTACCCTCTGGACTAAGATTGAAGACAAGGCTTTCTTATTAGCACCAGGCTGTAGTTTCTAGTCCCTTGGTAAAGTCCCTTTTACTTCTGACAGCAACCCTCCTAGGGACCAAAAGCAGCAGCTCACTTTTAATCAAAACCTTAGGGCTTCCAAACACAGCAACCAGCTTGGGATGGACTGTTTCAAACTCCAGATCAATGTGTGAGAATTTAAAGTCTTCTAACAATCAGCTGTGTGGTTTTCACCTGTAAGCCCTTGTGAAGTCATGTGGTTGTGTATATGAATAAAAACAAAGGCTTGACATACCTAGCATAGCCTCAGCTGTCTAGAAGATGTGGGATCTCTAGCAAGGGATCACCACAATTTGCAGAAAAAAATCTGGTCTGGAAAAGTTAACAATATTTTTTTTATATATTTGTAAGCCACTGTATAGTACTGACGGCTGAGATGAGGCCATGAATTTCATGCTACAGCTCTGCAGTCATGTTATTTGCACTCAGGTTCTATTTGACACCTCCAGTACTGACTGTATTGATGCAATGTTCGGTGGGCTGCTGTGAGAGGACATTCTGACAACACTGACAAAGCTTTTTGTTACAGTACAGTATCTGTAATGTGCTCTCTCTTCCTTAAGGAGAATCAGGAGTAACTAACTTCCCTGCACCAATCTGCAACGCCAAGGAAATCATCTGAGGTGTGTTCACACTATCACAGCAGCCTGTGGTCATACCGTGTCCTTCCTTAACCCTCAGATACCACTCTCCTTTAACAGCCAGCAAAGGGAGACAAGTCTGACCTTTGGGCAAGGCCACATATGTTATGGAGGCCAGGCTGTGGCAGTGCCTGCAACAGCTGTTTTGCCTCAATTTACCTATCATTTCTATTTCCAAAATAAAATCTAATACAAAGTTTTCAACAGTATAATTTTCCCTGTGTGTCTTTGCAAGTTACAGTGGGCTCCACAGTAGCATCCAATCATAAAGGGCTATTCAGATACCAAGCAATAAGGTTTCTCTTCTAAATGTGTGCTATCTAGTACTCTTAAAGGTATAGAGACTGAGTGTGACGTTCTGCAATCTGTATGCACCAGGAGGTACCAAGGTAGAGCTGGGGAGGTGGTCAGGATACACTGTGCTTGTATTAGGAATGCTGTAGACTAAACCATCAAGGTTCCTTTGGTCACAGCATGTGGTGACAACTACCCACTTATGTTTGCCATGTCCTAGTTCCACAGTCTGTGTGGCTAAATTAGCATTTTAGTTCAAATCAGGAGCACACGTGTCCTGACTGTCCCCACCTATTGCACTGTGGTCCATGGCACTGGGCAGGCGCAGCGTTGCCCACTGGATTGCTTTGGAATGGAGCTAACCCAAATGATCCATTGCAGCTGGCTCACAGACCATAAAGCTGATCTAATGCTGAAGTAAACCCTCATGAAAATTGTGTAGTGTGAATATCAGATCCTCACTGACAACTCTGCTCCTCTTAGGCTGTAATATGTGCTAATCTAGAGGAAAAAAAACAAACAAACAAACAAAAAAAACCCCCAATAATTTCTAGACAGCTGTGATGAGCTCTGCTCTGTTCTTAGCTCCTCCTGAGAGCTAGTCCAGTCTCTCAATGTTTGAAGACTGAAAAGTGAAAGAGCAGCACATCAAATCATTCTAAATCCTCACTGTCTCAAAACTGAGCAAGGATCTTGGGATCAGCCCAGAGCATTGATGCTGCTCCGTTGCTGATAGTATCAAGCTGTCCAAAGGCCATTGTCACACCCAGGAAAATGCAGTCCTAGACTTACTATGCATTCTAAGAAGTAACAGCAGCATCTCTACAGCAGCTCAGCTGTGTTGCTCAGCTTCAAGAGGCTGACAGTGCTCCTAGTTTTTCCTTATCTGAAGGAGACTGTGCAGCCCTGCTTCTATGGCTTCTACAGAGGGGCTTGGCCCAGAAGCTGTGGTAGCTAGCAAAGCTGTGCAAGAGGAGAGGTTCCTCACCCATATCAGCACACCATGGAGCAATATGGCAATATATGGTTACCTGTGTATATTGCATACTTCATGTAGTTATAAATTCTTAGGGTCTTGGCTAGATTATAGAATCTCACCACTATGTTTTATTCATGTTTTGCTTCTACCACATAAATCTAATCTGACCCAGAGGCAGAGAGTGAAGCATGGGAAAGACCACGTGTGTTTTCTGCATCAGAATATCTACTCTCACAATGTAGTTACTGTTACAGCTGTTCAATGAGCACAATGCCCTGTTCTCAGGGGCCTATTATCAGGTAACAGTCCACATGCAGTAGCTTTTCCAACCTTATTCTCTGCAATTTTAGGTTGCCTAAAGCAACAGCATGCACCTCATTTAGTCTTAAGGCTATTTAAATAGCCAGATGTGATATGAAGTACTGACAGTGAAATACCTGTCTTTTTTTTTTTTTTCCTGTATTCTGGCACTGAGAGTCTGAAATTATTTAAAAGAATCATTAAGGTTGGAAAAGACCTCTGAGATCATCAGGTCCAACCATCAACCGACGCTACCATGACCATTAACCCATGTCCCCAGGTGTCACACCTACACCTTTTTTTGAGCTCTTCCAGGGATGGTCCCTCTACCATCTCCCTGGGCAGCCTGCTCCAAAGCCTGACCACTCTGTCAGGAAAGAAATTCTTCCTAATATCCAATCTAAACCTCACCTGGTGCAACTTGAGCCCATTTCCTCTCATCCTATCACTAGTAACCTGAGAAAAGAGACCAACACCCACCTCACCACAACCTCCTTTCAGACTGTAGAGAGATGAAGGGCAAGGTGTGGTTTCTAAAGAACTCCGCAGCCCCAGGTAGGGATGAGATGGAAGAACACCTGGTCCTTCCAGGTCCCTGCTGGCTCTCAGTAATTTGTTCCTGTTACATTCAGCTACTTAGAAGTTAAAGGCTTCCTTCTGCCTTTGGCACACAAGCACCAGCAGAAGAGACTATTTATGGTCTGTCCACAGAGCAGCTAAAAGCAAGAAATGAACAAAGATTGGATTAAATTCATAGGACAGCAGTAACAAATGTTCCCCATAAACAATACATAATTAGGTCTTTGCAGGCTAATTACAGGGTTTCAGAATAAGAAAGTGCAAAGCCAATGTCCAAAAGTTAAAATAAATAAATAAGATTTCCATGAGAGTCCAGCTGGGCAGCAATGCCACCTGCAGGCATATTTCCCAACACTCATTAACCAGGAGACAGTTGTCATCTTAAACACTGGGGCTCTGTGACAGACATACACTTATCAGTGTATGAAGATATTCACGTTGTTCACACTGCTCAAAAAGTCTCTAAACATGCTTCCTTAGAGTCCTCAGCACTGCATCCTGCTCTTCTCTCAGAAAACACCAGATGTTTCATACTCCTTGTGAAACAAAATTTAAGACCGAAATTGACCAGGCAGTAAAAAGCCACCAGTTGTCCACAGCCAAATAAATCATGATCTCTGCACTGGACAGTAATTTTCACCAGATCTGGACCATTCTGTCCAGAAATAGACTTGGAAGGCTGGCTGTTTGCCAACAACTTTAAGAAGCAGCTTCTCAAAAACTATCACCCTACAGGTTCAATTGTAACCAAGTAGCAGACTGGAGAATTTTCAGGTGTGCTCCAGGCCTCATAACCTTCAGGAGGACCCACTACCACTTAAAATCCAGCCATTTGATGGCATGCTCAAATGGGAGTGGAGCACCCAGCTTCCAGAGCTGAGCAAGAACTCTGGAAACCTGCATCCAAATATGCACACGTACAACAAAGCAGGTAAGAGCTCCATCCAGTGCTTAAGGTCTGCACCTCACCAGGGCATCCCAGGGCAAGTTACTTCAGACTCCTGACTTCTGCTTTCCTCTACAGCTCACTCAGTTTTCCCTGCTGCAGAGAATGACTGGGAAGCTGGTATATTCTGCAACATGAAACATACAAGTACATCACACCAGCTCAACTTGCCTAAGTTCAACCATACCAAATATAGAACAAATATGTATCAAAAATATAGAACAATATGTATCAAAATTGCAGGCCCTGCTGGGCACTGCACTATGATACAGCTTAGCTCAATCGGGCCAAGTGCTTCCAAGACAACATGGTATCTAGAATTATCTTCTCATCTTGATGTCTTGTACGTTTTTGCAAGGGCAAAGGAGTCACGTTCAGGTAAATCATAAAGGAAATGAGTATCAAAGAATTGCACTGCCCAGAACTGGCTGAATCAATTACCTGCATCAATCATTCTTTCATGTTTGGGTTTTTACATGTTTCCCCTGCATAAGAGAAACTTACCTAACTGTGCTTCTTCCCCTTCTGATAACTCTTGGGACTATTACCAGTTATATCAATTGCAGAGAGATCTCTAGAAATACCTTGTTCCTTTCCTGCTTCATGATCATTACTCACTAGATCAAGGAGGTCCAAATGAGCACCTGCCACCACAGGACTGATGAAAACCACACAGCCATTTCACATTTATGCCTGGCTAACCACACAGCACACAAACAGGAGGCAGGACCAGTGTGATTGATAGCAAGGGTTTAAAGAGGAACACGCATAAATCCCAAGGGACCAAGTCTTACCATTTCTGCTGCTTCTGGAACAACTTTTTGTAAAAGGGATAGAATACTTAGAAAGAACAGTGCCAAGGAGGATGGGCATGGTGGCAGCAGCTCAAAGAATATATCCTTCCACTCCTTCCCACCCCAGTGACTTCTGTTTCTGGAATTATTTTTATTTTATTTTTTTTTTCTTAAAAAAACCGTTCTGCATGATTCCCAGAATGGAAAACAGTGCAGGGACACAGTAAGTAGGTGTGATAGGGAAGACTGTAACACACACAAGAAAAAGTAGGCTTCACATCTGAAAGACTTTTATTATTCAGCATTTTAGCAAGAACTTCAACTTGTCTAGCCAGGTAAGGTTTTGTAGCCCATTCCCTATCACCAGACTTCTGCTCCACTCCATCACTTCTGACAGCAAGAGTCTCTCTCCATCCCTCCCTCATTCCTTTTCTATTGTTCCAGCTTTCACCTTCCCCCATGATAAATGCTTCTTAAAGACCCAGTAGCAAGACTGTCATTTGTTTGCATATCAGGTCAACATCCTACACAGTTTCACAGTCCCCTCACATAAGAGATGGATTCTAGTGCCTTCAGAAGGGTTCACACATCAAAATTTTAAATTACCCCCTGAGCAATGGTATAATCTTAAGATTTACTTAAAACACCATGGCAGGCAGGCACAAAGCTTTCCATTTGCTCTTTATTTTGCTCCCCACACTCTGACCACTTTACACCTTAGTGACCACTTTAGACCTCAGTCTGGACATAGTCAACTGCCCTCGACTCCATTATCCAGGTACTCCTAAATTGTGGTTCCTGAGGAGCACTTACTACACAAGGGAATCAAGTGGAATTCCAGCATCAGGATTATGTGCACAGGGGTCTGCTGGTTCATCAGAAGTCCAGGCTTTGAAAGGAACTGAGGAAGCATGGAGCAAACTCCCTCAGCTAACACACCCATTGTGCTGGGTCCAGCTCCCTGTCCAGAGCACTGGATTGTCCACACACCAGGAGAGTAACTGTCACTACCTGCCTCAGCATCATTCCTATGGCTCCTTCTCTTTTCATTGGACTGAGGCATGCACTGTGTGTCTGAAATGCTGGGGTTTGAACCCCGAGCCCTGAATTAAGGTTGCCATATGGGTGATTCCCACAGCCCTTCATCCAGAGGGGTGAGTTTGCCTTAGAGCTTCCCCCCAGGGTGCGGCCGGCCCTGCAGGGAGAGCCAGAAGGGAAATGAGCCCCAGGGGTCCCGCAGTGAGCTGACAAAGGTCAGGGCTCTGCTGGGGGATAAAAGCTGGGACCACTGGCAGGGAGTCAGGAGTGTCTGTCTGTGGAGTGCACTCCCCAGAGCTGCCTGGTTCAGGGCAGACCTCCTGACTCTCCTGGAGCTGGGCCCCGGTCAGCTTGGACCTTTGTAAACATGAGCTAGGAGAGTGAGAGCTGGCCCTGTGGCTACCTTTATCTTACATGTTTAACCTGCTGACCTGGCTGTTTCCCATTCCATCCATGGGAAACCTTGGCTCCTTACTTGTTCCACCTGTTGTCAGTCAGGCGATATCGTTGTTCAGGTTGTTGGGGGTGATGTCCATTGCATGTGAACTGACTGACTTGTCTGCACCCCCAGTGACTGTCCATGGAATGTCTTTCCTCTATTCAATACAGTCACCTTACTGGTTTGTCTTTCTGCTGGTTGTGTCGTTCATGTTAGGCCTAGTCATTGGCAGAACAGTGTCTTACTGCACTTCAGATGGATGAAGATTTGATATATAGGGTGAGAAAAGCAGGCCAGAACTCCAGAGTTTTTAAGTCTAGGAACTGAAGCTCCAGGTGTGTGTGGGGGTAAATATCTATTGTCAGCTGCCTTTGAGCAGCTGATCCAGATAAACAAAACCAGAGACCTTTCCTGCTTCTATTTTAGGATAAAAATCCTTCAGCTACCATCACTGCTCTAGAGTATTTTACTGTTACACTTTCTAGTGAAAGGGCAATAAACGGTCCAGAGAAAGATCATAGCTCAAAGTCCGAAAGAACATAATGTATTAATGAATGAACTGTCAAAAAAATCATTTCTGTAAAAGCATGTTCTATTTACAAAGGTCAACTTGCTCTCTAGGACAAGTAAATCCACTACTGGAAAAAATATACACATAGAAATGCCTCATCTTTCAAACAGACATTTACAAACGGTCTGCTTTGCTTAAACTATTAGAAACATTATGACATTTGAAATTAACAGTGCATGCTCCATGCAGTTAGGCTAGAAATTACATTACTGGACTTCAGGGTGTCTTTTATCATTACCAATGACACACTGTTAGGTTCTTCTAAAACACCACAGCCTGGCAGTTACCTTAGGATCTCAAAGGAGGACATGGATCATCACTAACAAGTTATCAGTCACTCTTCATTTTGCCATTAAAAAAGCACATCCCGATTGTCTTCTCAGCAGGACAGTCTGGTCTTGTCCAACTTGGTTTGGTGTATTTACAAGTCCCTGGTCAGCAATCTTCCTGTTATAAGGCAGAGTTCAGAAATTCGAGGAGTTCTGCACGGTTCCGGTCTCTCTGTAGAGCAGAACAGCAAGGGTTAACAGACCTGTACTCAGCAGACAAGGCTGCATCACCAGATTTCTGTGGGGCTTTCCCACCACAGCAGCTGCCACGTTCAGACAGCTGGATATGAGTTGCTACCTGTTAGATAGGGGTGCCTGGAGGAAGTGCAAGGCAGGGAGCACCCAGGAGAGGTGCCAGAGGAGAAAAGCTGTTGCTGTCGCTACTTTTGGGATAGGTTCTCTAAGTGGCTCCCTGTGCAGGCTCTCTATAGGCTGTCATCAGGTAGCTCACAGCCTGCTCAGGACAGAACTCACAAGCTGAACAGATGCAATTCTGTGGTGTCTGAGGAAACTTTCACTTTATGCACAGCAAGTCTTTTGCTTTGGGAAGCATAATTTTTTCTATATGAAAAAATATGAAAGCATAACAGAAAGAGAACCATAAACTTAGGCTCTTTCTTCTAACTGAAGATGGCCTGAACAGTCAAAACACTTCTTTCTGTTGTCTTTAAAACCACAATTTATAAAACAATTATTGAATCTTAAAATATTGTGAAGAACAGATACTGTTCAATGCAGCATGTTCGCTTCCATGGCCACCAAGGAAAAATGGACCAACAGCAAATATTTGACATCAAATGTTGTAACAAGCAGATTACTGGGATAAGGATAGCAAGTAATTGGAATAATTTAACAAAAGCTTCAGTGCCACAGAATTAAGAGAACGTATTTTTGATCAACTTTAATTTGGAATGCTCAGGTCTGCTCTGATAGCTATGAAATGGACTGTTAACGTTCTGAATCAGAACCTGCCAAACTGGATACCTCAGCAAAGGAACACTTTAACTGTACTGAGTAGAACTAGAAGCCTTCTGCAGATCACTCTAAGGTGTGAAAACTGCTGAATAGAGTGAACCTATTAAAGTGCTGAGTCCAAACACCCATAGCAATGGTAAAAAACTATTCATGATGTCTGTTTCCCTGGGTATCTCAGCAAAAACATCCAGCTGCTCTGAGAAAACGCATGAGTACGTAGTCCCAACACTACTATCATCTTTTTTTAATTCCCCTCTAAATAATGGCTAGCCTTGCATGTGCTAGAAAACACACAGTAAAGCAGCAACTACATTTGATTACAAGAGACTAGAAGAAAAGGGCAGTTAAACCCAAGGCAAATTATGTCAACAGAGAAAGCCACATCTCCTCAACGTTAGAGTGAGATTCTAAGAACCTGCACAAGCAGCCTTTGGTTTATCTGCTCATGCCTGAGTATTCCAAGCCCACTTGCAACACAAAACCTGCAAAAAGAATGAATTAAAATTTCTCAGATGGCATCACACCCCCTTAAAAACTACTCTCAATTTACAACTCCTAACTGTAAGACCTACTCTTCCACAAAAGACTACTATTAGAAAAATATTAAAAGATACAGTATTTTCCTTTAGGGATATATAGACTATTTTAACTCTTACCTCTTTATCCTTCTTAGTCTTCTTTATTCTCATCTTAATTTTCTTTCCAGTTATCATGCTATAGTTTTCATTCTTCTTTTTGTTTTTAAAGAACTAAAATGACATCACACATGAGAAAGAGATAAGCTCTGCTTTATTTTGCAACATCACAAATCTTAAATAAAATTACAGACAACAATTTTTTATACTCCCTAACTGTCCAAAATAATAGAGGTAGGTTTCTATTTGCTGATTACAAAACTGGTGGTGTTATAAACATTTTTTATGAAAAGACAGATTAAGTATTTAGATGAGAAATACAATGGGACTTTAGACTCACACCAGCATACCTTGGAAAGCTGGACAGGTCCTGTTTTCTCTTTCTTTTTCTTCTTTTCTTTCTTCTTCTTAATTTTGTTCTCTTTTTTTCTTTTCTGCAAGTATAAGACTCCTAAGCTTACAGACTCACAAAACAAAAAAAGGAAATCCACAAGCAGCTCCCCATGCCCCAGCCAGTCAAGCCAGCCAGTACTGCTTGCCCTTACTCCTGCTGAATAGCTACTATCTGAAGTACACAGAAAGTAACACAGCAGGGGTGGCAACCCTTGAGATCTTGAGAAACAGAAATTGTCTGATCCCTTATTCTCTCTCTTTTAATATAACCACAAAATATAAAATCACTGAACAGAAGGTCCTAATAAAATGAACAATTAAAAAAGCAAGAATTTACTACCCTCTCACTGACTATAAATTGTTTCTTCTGACAAATTCTATGATGTTATCAAGACTGCTCACTTCTCTTCTCTGCAGACTACTTTAAATGCAAACTGGACTACCAACAATTGGCAAAAAGAACCTTTAAATTATGTCTCCTGTAGTATACAGTCAATTATATGCAAACCCATTAGTTCACCTACTGTAACCCTAAAAGGATGATTCAGATTTACACAGACAAAAGCATTAAATCTCACATGACATTTAAGGTTATCAAAATACAAAGAACTATCTTCTGATTAATTATTTCTCTTTGCAGATGTTTACCTTTTTATTGTGTTTCTCTTTTTTCTTTTTCTTTGCTTTAGACTTCCGAGAATCTGAAAGTAAAAAAAAACAAACCCCAAATCAAATACTGCAAGTTTAGCATTCTGAAAAATGCATTTAGTTTTACAGATGAGGCATACAGAAATGAAAAACCTGAGAAGACAATGCTTTAATTCAGCTATATATTATCATTGCCTGAAACTAACCCTGAGAAAAGCAACAATTAACTTACTGCTACTTACTGGTCTAAGACAGAAACTGAAAATACCTGGCTTTATCCAGTGATTATTTATACCAATATATTGTATTAATAGAGACAATACTTCTTTCTTCTTTCTACAGTTCTGCCTAAGAGATTGCAAATACCTACTTTATAGCCAGGGACCCTGATTCTCAAAGGAGGCAACAAAAAGTACTTTCGGGGCTGACAAACCACTGAAAATATTATCACTGTCCAAGGCAAACGAAAAACTTCTTGTACTTATTCAGCTCACCTTACCTTCCAACTTCAAGGTTTTTAGTATTTTTTTTAAAGCAGAAACTCATAAGTTCTATAAGCAAATCACAGATTTTAAAGATTACACTGTGACTAGTATATAAGGAAGTGGATTTTGAAGCACCAGCTTTGACTGTGGGACTGTAAGCCTAGAGGCTGTGAAACAGCTTACTTGTCTTCCAATGGAGTGCCTTCAAGGGATCAGCTCTGCAGTTTCTTTACAATAAATCCCAAGCAAAAGGTAACATTTATAGGAATACAACAGAGCACAGCCATACTTGGAAAAGTCTAAGGTAAGGCTGCCCAAGCAACCTTTGTTTGTCCTGCTAATGACAAAGGCAATGCAAGAATGTCAGAAGAAACAATAAAAATAGCCATTCCATCACTTTATTCAGTCTGTGGGTAACAATGGACTGGACTAAGCACCCACAGAAGATGGTAAACCCAGCCAGGGGGTTTTTACAAAGGTTTGGCAACATCAGGAAAGGGGTACATTCAAGAACACTGGGCTTCCTTCTAGACTCTGAAAGTCAGTACACCAATGAACTGACACTTGCCCAGTTTTATCCCTTTGGCCACTTGTCTTCCAGACTGTTTTCATCTCCCACCACCCTAGCCACAGTTCTCGTGACAACAAACCCTAAAAGAACTTCTCTAAGCTTCTGCACTGAACCACTGACTTCCTAGGCTAAGCCAGACCACCTTTTCCTTGTGTTTGCTCTCTGAGTTGCCATCCCTCACCATCTGGCCTCCTCACCAGCTCCATCGCTTTCCGTACTCGGCCACTCTACCTCCCTAGTCCTGGCACTGCATGTCACCCGAGGGGAACCCCCTTCCCAGCAACACCTAACAAGCTGCACTCCCACTTTCTGTATCCCAAAGTCTCTCTTTCCATAGCAAAGTGTGTCCCTGCTGCATTCAAGTTAGCTTCATTTTCCATGTAACCTATGTTACCAGTAAGGAAGGCCTGAGCAAGTGGGTGGGGCATCCAGCTCAAGAGAGCACAAGATAGTTTCTCCCACTCTCCTCTCAGTTTTCTCAGCTGCTGCCCAGTGTCTAGCAGCCAGAGTTAGAGCTGCACTTTGCTAAATAAGTAACAAGAAACACAGATTAAAAGATGCCAGTAGAAATCTCCATTTTACTATCCCAAGGAACATTAACTCCACTCCTGCTACACCTGACATGTGAGACTGGAGTGATCTTCATCACTCAAAGTCTCTAACTGCAGATCAAGCAAGCTTTCCACTGTTGTGCTGCTACAACAGTGTATATTATTTTTTTTATCAGATCTATTTCAAATACCTCCTGCTGCAATTTAGAGTCATTATTTCTTGCTCTGAAAGTCACAGAATTGATATTCCCCTCCCTCTCCACAGTGACAACTACTCATACCTATGTATCTGTGTCAGCTCTATTACCTCACATATTTTCCTCTCTAGAGTTGTTTAAACATGCCCTTATAGATTTTTGCTGAATTGTCTGCTCAGCCCTGTGCATGGGAAAACTTAGGGAATTTTTAGCTGTGAAGTTTCAGCAACTGTCTAAGCATGCAGACTAACAACTTGAACCTAATTCAGAGTGATTTTTTTTCCTCAGGCACATGTTTCTTGACATCTCTCCAAAAAATAACCAGAAATCATGACAAGAATGCTCACACAGTTAGTGTCTGATGTGATATTTTAATTGTTTTTAAGTTTTAGAGTGTATCACGTTTCTTCATTCAAGAAGAAAGGAAGATTCCCCCCCCATCAAATGTACAAATTCATAGATTTGAGTATTTCAGAATATAGTGGTTTCAGATACATTGAATCAAGCCACTGAAGTATAAGAACAAGTAATGTTTCCATACAGATGTAAATCTGCTTAGAGAGAAGCATAACTAAGCCTCTGTTAAACTGTGGAATACACTGTCACAAATATGTGCTCCTGTACCAGATGAAGTTTCAACTAACCCTAATGTTAGGACTTTTCATCAGGAGATCTCTAGGTCACACTAAAATTCTTCCAATACTAGTGAAAAAAGATAAAATACGCTTCAGTGTTCAGTCTGACACAATTTATTAAAAAAAAAAGGCAATTTTGTTACATTACCTGCACTGATACCAAATATTTTGATACAAAATATCAAAACAATGCAGCCTTGATATTTTCAAGCTTTGATATTATACATTCCCCTTGAGATCACAAGTTATAGGAAAAACCTGCACTTACTCCCAGATAGCATCTAGCCCAAGACCCGTAAGTAAGGAGCACCTTTGTATCAAAAGTCTTAATCCTGCAATGCTTGCATATGTATTCCCATTGAACTTGATCACTGGCATTAATAAAAATTCATGTGAGTCCTCAGTTATATACTTGAAACATCAAGACCAAAGAAAGACTAAATCAAATGCCCCAACTCTGGTCTAGATAAGACAGCTGAAGCAGAAAAGGAGCTGTGTTCAATATACTTTCAAAGCACAGAATTTTAAATATATACAGCATATTGTTATGAAGTAAGAGCTCTTTACATGTCAGTTTCTATTCTGAAGTTATTTAATTAACACAGAACATTGCATACTGTGTGTAAAGAGGCACCTTAACATAGACATAGGAAAGGGTTGAGAGAAAGACTCTGTACATGCAGTGCTGGTATTCTACACAGTCCCTTCGTGGTGGTTTAGCCACATTTAAAATAAGCTTTAATTGTTTCAAGGAGTGCTATCAGAACTGGTAAACATCATGTGTATGCAGGGAGGTAGCTTACCTCTGCTACTTGAGGAAGATGACCTTGACGATACGTGTGATGAGGAGGAAGAAGTGGAGGTAGTGCTAGCAGACGAGGCAGATGAAATGGAGGACGATCGGCTTCTACTGCGTTTGCGCTTCCTTTTTTCCTTTCCTTAGGATAACACAAGGCAACATGGACAAGCATGCTAGTAACTATAGACTACAAAAATTACTCTTCACAGAACTTAAGCACAATGAAAGTCTATTTTGAGGAGTTTGTGGGTTCCCCCCCCCCCCCCTTCCAGTGTGCTCTGGTCTTTTACCGTTAGTAAGTGACTGCTCAACATCAGAGTCAAACATAGCAACTGACCGAAAGACCAACACACATGTAACACCACAGCACCACTGACTACCTTGGACTTTCAGCTCTTCTTGTGAAGTTGCACAGATCATCCTACTCTTTTCATCCTTCCTGTTATCCATGCCTAGTGAGAGTCAAAAGCACATTCAATAACATCATTTCCAAAAGACTTTGCAGGGAGTGGGGAGGCGGGGAAAATGGGCAGTGCAGAGACAGAAGAAACCAGCGAGTACTTCTAAGAGCAGCCCCACCACCCTTACCAAAACGCGTCACACTGTGGTAAAGTGCGAGCTTAGGTTCCCAACCTCCTGCATCAGGAATCTGAGGCCCAAACCCCTGTTTCTGTGTCATCATTGATGAACTAGTTAGTGACCACGCAGGGTTTCTCTGCCACGGCAGCTACGCTGTAGGCCGGCAGCGAATTCCAGGACGTCCCTTAAGCGCGGCCGAGAGAGAGACCCTGGAGAGCGGCCCGAG
>NW_008619475.1:37850-39480 GCF_000691845.1 Merops nubicus | reverse complement strand
CTTGTAGCCCCCCTAAGATACTGGAGGCAGCCTGTACTATATATGGTCACAGACATTTGCTCCTTTTCACATTCACAACCAGGCAGTTTTGATAGGCCCAACCCAGCCTCAGAAACTGAAGAAAAATACACGTTCAAAACTAAACACCCCTGGAAATAAAACACAGAGGACAAGTAGTGGGCGGAGCAGCTTTGGTGTGAAACCAATGCAAAGAGCTGCAGAGAGTTCAAGGATGTTCAGCTAGCAAATGAAAGAGAGACACCCTGTATGTCAGATGACTTCAGGAGTGTTTCCCAAAGGCCAGACTCTTCCATTTCCTTGGCACCAGGGCCTTCTGACAGCATTTTTCCATTAAAGCTTGCAAATTGACACAATTTTGATACAGTCTCAAGAAAGGTTTTAGTCTCAAGCCTGCTACAGCTTCATTAAATTCCTATATATGATGTCCAAAAGTGGTCAGTAAGTCATTCAAACAGATTAATTTACATGGGCCAATTACTATAACAGCAGAACATCTCAGGATGATGACAAGTTATAACCAACCCCATCTTTAATAAAAACTTACTCCTATCTTCCTGATTCCAGTTCTGCATAGACCCTGAACAAAACACTAAGCATTAAGCTGAGAGTAGCCCATGAACCGATCAAATGTCTGAGTGCATGTGTCTGACTTAATTTTAGCTTCTGTTTTGGCCCAAACTAGGAACAAGTCATCTCTAGCCAAGCCAGAAAATTGCCCCTCAGCCTCCATCTACTCCATCTCATCTCATCATAACAAGTCATATGGTACAAGTCTGTATTTCTGCATGTGATATTCTTTAGTTAATGCAATAATACACTGAAAACTGTTGTAGATAAAGAATATGCAGATGTGATGTGTCCATCCCTCAACACACTGTGAATGCCAGTATCAGAATTATCAATTTAAAAGACATCTAGAACACCATGTAGTTGAGTTTAGCTGCTCACTGCTCAAGTCACATATTTGATGTATACTCATATCCAAAAGCTATAGAAATGACTCATTTTCTGATTTTCTTTTTTTTCCCTTAAAAATCCCTAGCTTAATAAGCCCTTGAAATTCTTTCTGTCCTCACTTTCCCAGCTCTACTTCAGGTTTTTACATTGAAAAGTAAACTGGAAATTGCTGACTTTGCTCAGAGATAAGACTTAAAATTTGCATCCCAAAATATCTTGTCATTTTACTAGACCATTCTAGCTGCATTAACTATACATGTCATAGACTCATAGAATGGCTTAGGTTGGAAGGGCACCCAAGAGATCATCTAATCCAGTGTCCCTGCCATGGACAGGGACACCTCTCATACAATACAATGTATTTTTTTTCTAATTTTTTGTTGACTGGGATGTGAAACAAAAGAAATTAATAGACAACACAATCACATGCATTTTTTAAATAATAAATTAATACATCATTAATATTAAAAATTTTATTGCCTGATTCACTGAGCAGAGATAAATAGCTAGAGACTTAGGATTTATGGCACATCCTCTAAAGAAATGTTCCTAGCCTGCTACAAATCTCTGGACTTCCATCCAAGTTCAAGCAAATGGCAATGGCAAGTTATTAAAAAAAACAAACAAACAAACAAAAAAAAACAACAAAGGA
>NW_008619475.1:0-37807 GCF_000691845.1 Merops nubicus | reverse complement strand
CTGAAGTTCATTAAATAAACTTTAACTAAAGCACAAGTTTAAACTGCTATAGAGTGACAGAGCATGCTCTGAACGGTGTGATAGAAATGCTACATCATCCAATGTTTGCCTGTGTAGCTGGAGACAGGCAAACAGGAGCTAGAGAGGGTGTCAGAAGTAGGGGCTCACTAACAGTATAAGAATTAAAAGAAAAATCCAATCAGAACAGCAAAAAATAAGCAAAAGAAGCAATTATGAACCATCTTAACAAAGAATTATGAAACTAACAGAAAAAAATAATTCGGTAAACTACTGGAAAAGGAGGAAAAACACACCCTGCCATAAAAGAAAAGAGTCAGTGCAGATTTTTGGTGGGCTGGAAAATGTCTCTGCCTATGCAGCACAGATATGAGATCTGTCTCTGCCTCAGAGCCATGCCAAGGGACTAGCACCAGTCCAAGTTTCCTATACCTGTACCCAAGAGCTATTAAGGTATTTGCATAGCTGGGCTAAAGCATCCATTTTTTTTAGCTAAAATCCAGGATATTTATCATCTTTTACATTTCTTCATCTTCATAGCAATTTAGATTCTACATATAATTTCCTTAACTGTGCAATGCAAACCTCAAACTTTCGAATTCCTTGAGCAAAGCACTAAGATTTGTGGGTTTTTAAATGTAAATAACTTACTGTAGACAGCTTCTGAAGTAAGTCCTTCTGAATCCAGCCTTTATTCTGACATAAAACACCAACTGCAAAGGGATTACTGACCTATCTGTCTTAATTTAGACCATACATGGTGAACGATTTCAGTATTTCTGTATTCATGTCACTTGTCTGTGAGATGCATTAGTCATATTGCCTCTGACCTATTTTTCACGAAGAGTGATCCCTCTTCCACTGAGCATCACGACTCTGCCAGCCCTGTGACTGCAAGGTATGAATTGACAAAAATAATGCTAAGCCTTAGGGCTATTTATTTGCAAGGACTGGTTTCCATATTGAGGGAAGAAGGAGAGAGAACACACCACAGTTTGCCCAGACGGGTAATAATACAGGTTCATGAATGATTAAAATCCACATGCTGTAAAACTCACCTTCACTATCTCTCTGCTGATGCATTAAATTAAAATCAATAATAGGAGAAATGAAGTGATATTTCTCTGACAAAAAGAATGACAAAAATAGAATTACATGATATGGCAGGTGATCTCACACAGTATAGACATAGGAACTACAGAGCATAAATTTACTTGAACAACAACAACAACAAAAACAGATTAAAACTGAATTAAAAAAAAAAATCAGGATTCTTAAAACCTGTCTGAAAAGCAAGACTCCCTCTCAGAAAAAAAACAGAAGTTTATAACCATTCATTTCCATTCTTTACCAGGTATCCCCCCTCTTTACATGGCACAGCATTTGCATGAGGAAATGGTGCTTTGCATTAACTCTGCACTGTTTCCCAGAGGACTGCAAATCTGGCAGTAAACTGCAAGCCCTGAGGCTTTCTTATAATTGCAAATGAGAGCAGAGGGTGACATGATGGCTTACCTCCACAACTGGCCCCATCAGCTTGCACGCTGGTTTGGACCGAGGAAGGGGCTGGATCCTTGGGTGCGGGCAGCTGAGGAGTTTCTTCCTGGGTCGGCAGAAAGGCAGAGCACAGATCGGTTTCGAGGGCTTGGAGCTTCAGCAAAGAATTCTGCAGACAAAAGCAGAACATTGGGCTAGAGAGAGAACAACAGAATACAGCGACAGCTCTTCAACTCACTGAGCCCATTAGCTGCGCCTGCAAAGGGCTGTTCCACCAGCAGCTCTGAGAGGATGTGCAAGAGAGCAAACGTGCACTATTCCACGAGTTTCTTGACTTCTGGGTATTTAAGTCCCAATTTACATGGATTATTCATGACACGTGGGAACGACGACTTCGTCAGCAAAAGACAGTTTTATTCCAGGAAGCCAAACTGAGATGGTGTCCCTTTTCTTGGTCTCGAAGCAATACATTAAGCAAGTATTTCATTCATTGGGCTGACATCACAATCTGATGACATTATGTCCCTCCCCATTTACCATTCATAAAAAAACAAATCCCCCTCTCCGGCGAGTGCAGTGCGCAGGAGTGAACAAAGAGTTACTGAGAACACACTCCCTCATGGGATTCTTGGAAGAGAGATTTTTTAATTGGCTTTTTTAAAGAGATATTTCTTTATGTAGACGTAGCTATTGTGTAGGCTGCTGCTTCTACAGGGCAAGCGGATCATTTCCTATCTGCTGAAAAGGTAAATTTAACAGATCATTGTCACTTGCTGCAGACAAATCAATGAGGACAAGGCTCGTTATCTGTAACATCACTTCCAGCTACTGTGTCATGCTTGGTCCATTTCTCATTTTAATCTGTAATGCTGCGTGCCACATTCAGATGCACAATCTGACAGGAGCATCTTGCTGGGATGTAAATGCTGTGAAAGCCCTAATCACCTTCTGAGTCACCCCATACCCCACGCACTCAGCTCCCCCTCTCCAGGGCAACACAGCTTGCAACATAAAGCAAAATCACACAAGGCTGTCTTAGTAATCACACAGCTGCTGCACACACAGAATAGACATAAAATGTTAAAAGCATTTTCTGGGAAAAGAAAAATATTGTAACAGAAAAAAATTCCTCAAGGTTATACCCTGAAAAGTTCCTTTTCCCACTCTGTCAATGATCTGAAACCAATTTATTAACTCATTTAATGAAAAAAATGTACTTCTTTATCAGAATAATTTCCTTTATGTACAACTATGTCACCTGTGTAGTGAACAGTTTAATATGTCTAGTGAGTAGTTTTATATGGTTTTGCATTATTTTTATTGTAATACAGCCTGTTTTGTAAAGCCAAGAATGCCAGCACTTCTAGGTTAAAGAAAATAAAAGAGGGAAACTAATTTGGCTGAGAACAGCAGGGAGACTTTCAGCCTTGATCCTTTCATTCCTTTTATAGAATTCAGGCAGTGAAAGGGGAGCAGGAAGTAGCACTGTCTAGGAGATACCTCAAAATAGGTAAGTTTTGGAAAAGCATAAGATCACCATGACGAGATCCTATGACCATTTATGTGCTGTCAGGAGTGCTTCAAAATCCATATTCAGGTCCACAAAACAGATTGGGTTATTAAATACGTGGACTAGGCCTCAGCTTAGGTCACAAAGGAAATCCAGGAGCATCTTCCTACTCCTGGTCCCAGAGCAAACAGGAGCTCTGGCCATTCCTACCAGAAGTGGCTTTAAATAGAGGCATGTGAGCAAAGAAATGGCTTCTGCTACACATTTATTTTGGAATTAAGTTCCTCTTATCTGTTGTCAATATGTATTTTGACATCTCATCTTAGAAGACCAGGAAAGAAGGGATTGCAAGATCAAGCCCCTTGATTCATAAGTAAATGCCTAAATGTAATACTGTTCTTTAAAAATGAGGCATGCTATAGAGCTGGTTTCTACAAACTGAGGCAGAAGATACTTTTACTATTCCCAGGTACAGCTTGCATTAACAACCTACCATCTTCTGGCCCAGCTACCTTTTGTAAGGATAATTTATCCATCTTGACCATCAGTGCCTCATCTACACACCTTGGTTTCTCCAGGACTTTTGAATAACTGGCATCTTGTCACTTACTGACACTGTTTGGTGCAACATTTTACATATATTACCTTAAACTGATCTGGCTCCTTTGACTGGTCCACTAGCCATCTTCTGGCCCAGCTACCTTTTGTAAGGATAATTTATCCATCTTGACCAGCAGTGCCTCATCTACACACCTTGGTTTCTCCAGGACTTTTGAATGACTGGCATCTTTTCCTTGTCACTTACTGACACTGTCTGGTGCAACATTTTACATATATTACTTTAAACTGATCTGGCTCCTTTGACCAGTCCACTAGAAAGAATATACCAGGTGTGCAAATGTCCCCACCACGGGCTTTATCAGTAAAGACCAATGTAGCAAATTCACTCAGCTTCTCTGTTTACAGCCCTGTCACTTTGATGCCTGTTCTCCATGCAAGCCAGCCAGCAGTCACAGTGATAACCCTACCTGGCTTCCTGCTTTGGATGTATTTAGTAAACTTCTTACCATCAATTTGAGCATGTTTGATGAAGTACTTTCAAAGTCTTCTTTAATCCTCTAGAAGGAGTTCTTCAGATAGACACAGAATGATAGAAACCATCTCACCTTCAATAGCTTTAATGTGGCAGTGAATTGTCCTTGTCAAGGGAAGGGTGCTGGCTCGAATCACACCCATGGCACTGTTATGGGAAGGGTTTTAATGACATGATAGGCCTCATTTTCCACCACCCCTCACTCCAGCTAGACCCAAACGAATTGCCTATGGAATTATCACAGCAGACAGGCAATATTTTACAGTCATTAATGTTGTCTAGCAAAAGAGGACTGTACCACTTGCAAACAAGTGAGGACTCTGATCCCAGCCTGGACTTTATCATGAAAACTGCTGATGGCAAGTGAGGAGAACACAGATGAACATAGCAGAAGAACATCCCAACAAGGAGAACACAGGCAAATAACTGACAAAAAAACCCCTAACCTCAACAGACAGTTACCTCAAGCATTTGGCGAAAAAATTCCAGTATCAAGAAAATACATTTCACTTTGCATCACTGTTTCTTATGATACATTAATATTTATGGCAAGTTCAGTATAAAAGCATTCACACAGACTACATTGTTAAACGTTGTATTTCAGCAGTGCTTATGCTGGAATTCACCAGCTGGTTTATATTCGGTTGCTCTAAATTACATGTTCCACCCATCTGTAGAAGGTGGGTGGATGGCAAGTTTCCAGTCACTGCCAAATACTAAAGAAATCCATATAATAATAGTAATAAAAGTACCCTATATAACTTCATGACAGGGGTTTGATGTGGGGAGAAAAAGAGAAGTAGCTTTGATCATTTAGATGTTACCACGGAGATGATGAATCTGGAGTATGCCACCAACCTCCTCGTACTCCTAAAACACAGCTGAGTACTGTGGCACTGTCACAGTGCATGACATGTGAAAAGCCACCACATATTCATTGGAATACATGTAAGGAGACGTGGATTTAAGCAAAAGGCCAAGTACAAAGCTGCCCAGGGTCACCAACTCATGGGCAACAGGAGTGCCCTAGTAAAGGGTAGGGATGACTCTGCTGCCTGCCCTGACACACGTCCTCTCCTGCCCCTCTCAAAGGGCTGCTTGAAGTACTGGCGGTGCCAGAGCAGCTGGGCTGGATTCTGCCAGTGCACTAATTACTGATCCATGCTAATGCAAACGAAAGGACATGTTAATTGTCCTTTCAATTGGATCCTTAAGTTTCTTTGGAAAAAATAACCATATTGTTACCTCTTAAGGACAGTATTTTTCAAGTTTGAAAAGGAAGCAATTATAATTGCCTTGGACAAAGGTTTCTTATCTCTTCTTATGTCCTCTTAAAGTAACTGACACTTTAAAGGACTTGAGCTATGTGAGTTCCACTAGAAGAAGAAAAAAACATCCTGCATTATTCCAGATCAAAGATAATGTAAAAATAAAGATATTTAGAGAAAGTCCAAGCAAAACAGAAAGAGGGGCACCGTGGTACTTCTCTTCTCTTTGTTATTTTTGCTAATGCTTTAAGAAAACATAGTAATTAAAATGTCATACTCTTGCCTGCTGGAGAAAACGCAGCACAAAAGTATTGCTGAGGAAGTTCAGCTGGTAGTAAAGAAGCCATCTTCACAAACAAGTAATCCTGCAGACTGTACTCCACTGACCATCTCTCTTTTCACCCAATGATTATTGAAAATCAAGTATTGAGGCCCTAGGGCAAGGACTTGTAGAGATGATAGATAACCTCTTACATCTAGAGATAAATGCCACACATCTACACTCACACTGCTAAATCCCTATGGAGAATGAGACACTGAATTAACAGATCCTCCCAGTTTATCACCAAAACGCTGTGGCCATGAGTGAGGGTGTCCTAAATTAGGTTATTAACTTTTTCTCAATAGGTGTCATCAGTGACATCCTCTCCAGATGGAGGTCCCTGCAGGATCAATACCATGTGATGTGTTTGTCAGAACATTCAGGGGGCCATATCTCATCCTTGTGGACATCTTAAGGTCTGGTGAATTTAAGAACTGAGAGTAGGGGGAAAGAGAATAGGTCTGCCCCATCCATGGACCCTGTGTGGTCTCAGTCAGGAGGCTGACAGGGAGAAGAGAGGACAGGCAAAGCCCAGGCTTGGTGCTTTCTGCAGAAACTGGAACAACTCCAGCCTGCACACGGTGTTTCTGAATATTAAGGCTGCCCGAACCCTAGCCTTGGGCCTGCCTCTGTCCCTCCAGGAGAAGAAGGCAGCTATTCTTTTATATCCAGTTTACTGATGGATTTACTGGATTTGTGAAATCAACGTGGGCAGAGAAGGAGAATAATCCAATCTTTCAGCATTTAATGGCCTTTGAAGTTATTTGTGTAGAAAAGAAACTGAGCAAATAGCAACCTCTTCAATTTCTTCTCTCTAAGGAAATTAATGCTTTTATATGTCACACTAGAACAGCAATATAGAAAAGCATCTCCCTTGCTTTTTAATCTGAGAGTTCAGGTTAAAATAAGACAGTCATATGTTGCATGAACGTGAATAAATTTCTGCAGTATCTGCTATGGCAATATTTGTGTCTTGAGGCACGTGACATTTTCACTTCAGAACTTCCTTTATGGGGAGCAAGCAAGCAACTATAAGATGGAACAAGATATGCCCTGGGTCTGTATAATGCCACGGGTGAGCAGTGGAGAGAGAAACTGCTTTTTCTGCTACAAGAAGGGAATTTATTTTCTTATGACACACGTCCATTCTGGTTTGCAGCAGACCTGAGACACAATGCAATCTAAGATTTTTGCTAAGGAGAGCACCAGAATGTATCCCCTGCTCATTCCCCATAAATTAGTAGCAATTTATTTGAATTTCTGATCTAGTTATCTGGTTTAATATTGTAACACTGATCTTATTTATCATAATATTTTATATTAACTTTTAAGAAAACCTTTCCAAAATTTTTAAATGGAAGCTTTTAAGTGGAAGATTTGGTGGGTTTTTTTTCCAATGGGGCTTCTCAGAAGAAACAATAACAATGATTTCTCCCAGGGCCTTAATTGGCCAAGCAGAGGCTCACCACACTCCCTTTTATTGGTCAGGGAATGTGTCTGTCTTAGCAGTGAGATTTTCAACAGTGAACTTCACAAGAATTACACAAATGCACAGGAAATAACTCATTGTAAGGAGAAGATTAAGTCTGAATTCCTTTAAAAGGACGCATCGTGTTTTTTCCTCTAATGAAAGTCAGACATCTATTAATAGACACAGATGTTCTCTGGCTCATTATGGGGAAAAAAGAGAAAAAAAAAGCTGTCTTTTCTGTTGCTTCTGTTGCTCTGTTGTCTTAGTTTACACTTAAAAATATTGTCTGGTCCTTGCCCTTGCAGTGAGTAAGTGCTCTGTGCAAGTATGCAGATAGCCTTGCTTGTGGGAGATGCTTGATAAGGTTTCCCACTTTGAATAACTGCAAAGTTTGGTTTGGCCTCCAGAGTATTGCTGATTGTGAGAATCTAGCCCAGGCTCATCCACTGTTTGACACAATCACAGTAACAGCTTCCTGGTGCTCTACTCTCACACCAACCTTCTGGCATAACTGCTGTGAAAATAGCTCCTTTCAAGTGTCACAGGCATGGCTTTTCTTGCTTCCTCTCTTCACTCCAACTCTCCCCAGCTCCCTTCTTAGAATGAAAGTACTTTCTAAACTACATTGTACTCTTTGTAGTTTATTTACACAGGAGGTAGTAACTTTGAGAACTCCTTATTTTTAAACAAAATGTAATTGATAGCTGAACACTTTTGAGCTGTAATATGAGGAAAAAAATCTGATGATCTTGAAAGATGGCACTTCAGTCAGTACCAAATGTTTAATTCTTTCCTGAGCACAAACAGAAAGCAGCATAAAGTCAGCTTAAAACATTTTAAAAATCTCTTGCTTTTGGATTTTAAACTATTACAGCAGTCTTGTATCACATTTTTAAGCTTTTCTCCAAAAACATTATCAGAGTGACTCATTAAAAAGCTAACCTAAGATTCTCAAGTGATTACATTATTCCAAAACATTAGAATTAACAAAAAGACCAAACATTTAATTCAGAATTTGTAACATCATATTTCAACTTTTGGTTAAGCTTACCTCATTTAAGCTGTTAAATTGCTCTGTTGCTTCTTTTGGTGAAATGCCTGGGTTCTGATCTATTCTAGAAAACAAAACAAAACCAAATTTCACTCAGTAGGTTACCTATCTGTGCTGTAATATTTCAAACTTTTCCTCATGTCTGTACATAAGATACAAGTTATGGGATAAAGTCGTTTTATTAGAAAACCCCAACACCTATATGAAAATCACATTTGTATTTTATACCTCATTCAAAACAAAAGTGATTTTACTGGAATCATAATTAATATTTTTAAATAGTGAATGAGGGTTCTGGCAACTATGACATTAAAGTCCAGGCTTAGTCTCTCAAACAGAAAAAGTCCTCCAGAAGCATAATCATCTCTCAGCATCTTGGTGAGCTAATAGGGTTAAAGCCAAGAAAGAGCTCAAACATATGTTTAAATCATAGCATGATTTCTCCCACATGCTTCAAGTCAGGAACAAGAGTTTTCCTGTATTGGAGCCATAAAGAATAAATCTTTCCATATTTAAGTGTGGTGATATTTCAGGCTCCCAGTCTTCAACTTTCTGCTTAAGTTCTGTTTTGCAAATTTCACAAAGACCCAAGGGACTCTCGTGAGGAGCTGCAAACTCTTTGAGTAAAACAGATGTCCTCTTCTTCTAATGAGTGCCACTTTGCAACCATCAGAGATGCCCACACTTTTCTGATGTGTACAGTGTATCACTGATTCTACACATGGAAATAGGAAAGGAAGGTCATGGACTGGCAAGAGGGAAATCTCTTCCCTTTGACAATGGCTACTGAGACAGCAGTATCCCATCTGGGCAGAGGTGGTCATGGCCTAAGGCTGCACACACCTACCAGCTTCAGGATTAGTTACAAACTCATTCTGCCTAGGAATGAAACTGAAGCCTAAAAGAAACTTCCCTGAATACCACAGCTCTGTCCTTCCTCAAAGCAAACAGCAGCTTTCCATACTCAACTCCAAAGCCTGACGTGGGGGTATCACAAGGTGACTAAAAGAGAACTATTGCTGTGCCAGAGAAGGAGATTTCTCTTTTCTGCAATGGTAGCAATGTCTGCTGGCCCCTGTGAGACTCACTCACAGGCATGATCAAAACTAACTCAAACCCCAGATTCCTTTAGACCAAATAATTCCTGTTTTTCAACCTATTGTGCTCAAAGCCATCCCGCTAAAGCAAATAGTTTCAGGAGTCTCCAGAGCCCTCAAAAAATGTACAGACAGATGCACAGGCCTTTCCTGCAGTTCTTCATAGTTTTATGAGGCATTTAAATACTGAAATGATAGATAAGCCACTTTTCTTGCCAAAATACATATATATTAGGTAGCTACCCCAGGATGAACAACCACATGCCTCCAAGCAGGACCCAAAGTGTGCAGTTCAGATAGGAACGAAAATAAGTCATTTTAGTGGCTGTACATCTAGCACCAGAACAGGAGGTCTCACGTGCCAGCCAGCCTGCTGATACCTACCTCAAGATACACAGGAACGTGGTGAGAAGTGAGTGATTTCTGGAGATACTTAAGCAGCCAGGTGTCTTGGCTGGCTCTTGCACAAGCACCTATCTACATCTTTCTGTAGCTCTCCACATCTATATTCTTCCTACCATCTTGTCTGAAAATGAATAGCAAATGTCTCCATCATGTGAAGAGAAGAGAAGGAAAATGGATTTTACAGAAGTTAAAAGGTTAATGCCTAACAACCAGCCTGTAGCTTTTAGGCAGCAGAAAGGACAATATGAGGCAACAGGGCAGAGATAAAGAAAACTGGAGGAAAAAGCATAGGGAGAGCAAAAGGACTAATTTAATAAGAAAATGAAATAGTCATAATTTGGTTTAATAACATGTAAGGAAGGACCTGCAATGCTACAAACAGCTGAAGAATTAATTCCCAATAAAGAAAAAAATATTTAGAATGATTTACTGTATTGAACCACAGCTGGACATAAAAGAAAGGAAGAAAATGACACCTGTCAGATTTGTATGCTCCTGGTAATTATTTGGATGACTCCTTTCAGGGTGCACACAAAAAATGTGAACTTTCTTTAAAAAAAAAAAGAAAACAAAAAACCTAAATGCTAGCAGCAGTTCTTAAAAGTATTATATGAAGGTCTACAAAATTCACAGCTGTATCACTCACGAGCCTTGCACTCTGGAGAGTAAAAACTTTACAGCATCCCTGGACAACCACCTCTCTCACATTCGGGCTGATGTTCTTGTCTGCTGTTTTAGGGATGCAGAAGACTTGCATTTTACTGTTTCTTTTCCACTAAAAAACCTGAAGCAAGACGCTCTTAGTTTTGCATTCTTTGGAAAGATACTAAAATCATCAGGGTAGGTAACTACTTCTGTGCACAGACCATTAACTAAGTAAGTATGCTGATGGAGTGTTTTAGGGGGTGTTTTTTTGTTTTTACCAAGATTAACTACTGTTAGGCAAACACAGGTTATCTGATTGTCTCCAGGCAACAAAGGATTTACCATTTAATAACTATGGTTTGGATCTTTCTCTCATTAGAAGTCAATCACAGAATATCCATTAACTTCAAAAGCAGCAGGAACAAGCCCTAGTTTTCCATCTGTGCTGAGCACAATAAAATTATTTCAAGCCTTAGCTGAAATTTTGAATAATTGTAGGCAACCCTTAGTTTGTATAACTTATATCATGTAAAATAACGAAAATGGAATTCTCTCCATGGCTACTACTTAACTAAATGTTACATCATTCTTTATAAAATATGAAAGACCTCATCTTTCACCCTCCCTGTAGACTCTGGCTTTGGCAGAATTATCCTGTTCTGCATGTCACTGATGACAAAAATAACACCAAAGAAACAAACCAAACAAACCAAACCCACCCAACATGCAACCCAAACTAAATACTAATTATGATAACAGCTCCTAGCAGACTTCAAGGGGAAGCTCAATTTGCATGAGCAGTATGCTGTTTAAAAAACAGACCAGAGCATGTGAATTATTGAATTATGCATGATATCATTTCTAAACTTGCATAAAATTAAAATAAAACAACATAATTTTTAAAACTAGGAAAAAATGTTTAAAGATAACCTAAGCAAATTCCTGTTTTAGTCCCCAGACTAAACCCAGAAGGCAGCATTACATTCTGTAATTTGCAAATCTCAGTCCAGTCCAGCCCTGGATTACATTACCCTGACCCCATCCTCAGGAGACTTCCACAGTTATACACCACAGTGCCACACGTGATCAGTGTCTTGGGCTAATTAATGCATTAATGATGTCTGACCCCATCCTCAGGAGACTTCCACAGTTATACACCACGTGGTCAGTGTCTTGGGCTAATTAATGCATTAATGATGTCAGGACAAACCCTGGCAAGTGAACCACCCACTGTGCTGGGGGACAAAACGTCCCTTCCAGATTCACTTTCAGTCTATCCTGGCCCAGTGCTCCTTTGCTGTCCCCAGCCTAGCAATCAGTTTTACCCTTCCCACCATGAGGGTGACCTCCTGGGGTAACGGCTCAGGAAGGGCAGTGTCAGTATTGCACCCAAGGACTGAGTCAGCCTAACCTCCACAAAGGGCAGAAAGCAGTCTGAAATTCAAACACACTCAACACCTCAATACAGAGCGTGCCTACAAGTCCTGACAGAGCAATACAGAACTGCAACAGGCTTCTGGATGAGCATAAAGTGCACACTTGCAGTGAAAGAAACACCACCCTTAGGGGCCCAAGGCTGTTGGGACACATTGTAAGCTGTGCTTGGGCAGTCCTTGAATGCTGGAGCAGGACAGCAGCCAGAGGGAGAGCCAGCCTGGCAGTGCCCCTCTCAGCAATCACAGCAGTTACATAAAGGCTGGCTGTGGACAGCCACATTTCTCTTCCTTATTTTAAGTACCTCTCTTACTCACCACGCACAGCCCTTGCTTGGGCTACGGTAAGATGTTCTCTATTTTCCCCTCCCCATTCTCCTTTTTGTTTTTTGGTTTTTTTTTGGTGTGTACTGCAACCCAAGAGCTTCTTTTTGGTTTTTGGGGTTTTTTTTGGTGTGTATTGCAACCCAAGAGCTCACTCAGAGCTTGCCCGTGCCTTGATACAAGAAATACCACTGGAACAGTAAACATCAATATTTTAATATCAAGATTCCTGAAGAACCTTTTCTGAGGAACTGGTCGCTCATTTCCCAGCAAAGCAATTTTTCATAGCAAATTCTGATTTGCTGACAGAGAGCTATTTGCAGACACATACTGGTCGTGATGAATTTTCACCAGGTCTGAGGCAGGACTGGGAGGGAGTCTGGGCTTCTCCCTGCTCACCTGGCCACCTGAGTGGGAACATGGCCTTATGAGCTGTGCCTCACCCACAAGGGTCTGCTCTATGGCATGGGGACATCAGCACTTCTGCAGCTTCCCTTCTCCCTTCTATGCAGCCCTGAGTTGTAACTGTTCAGCAGCAAGCATTGAAACTATGACAATACCCACCTGAACTGTACTCTCAAAATCTACTTGCCTTGAAAACAAATACTGAAAAGCTCACTAGAGTTTGGTGTCCCTCAGGGGAACACAGAAACCCTGGGAGACTCTGACTGAGCCTAAGATCCAGGGCTTTGTGCATTTCCAGTTTTCCTGTAGACCAGTTATAAGTCTGACACCAGCTGCCACCCTACAGCCTCTGCAGAAATCAGGAACCAACCCAGGGACCAGCTGAGTCCTACTAAATGAAACCAGGGCTTTGTGCATTTCCAGTTTTCCTGTAGACCAGTTATAAGTCTGACATCAGCTGCCACCCTACAGCCTCTGCTGAAATCAGGAACCAACCCAGGAACCAGCTGAGTCCTACTAAATGAAACCTCTCCACTCCCATTTTATTTGGGGAAGAGGAGGAACTTTCAGGAATTTTTTGTTGGCAGAGAACTTAACCCCAAAGTGTAATTCCCATGCTGACTTGGAATGCAATCATCTCTGGAACACTGACATTTGCACTGCCCAGGAGTTCAATGTTTCAGCCTCCTCCCTGTGTAACAGGTATCTGAAGAACACACCATCCTCTATGCAGGTAACTGCACACACAGCTCTACAATCCACATCAGTTTTGCGGATCATCTTTGAGAAGGCAAATTGGTAAGAGCAGCTTTTTGTGATCATATATATTGTTCCATGGTGGGTTTCCTGTTCATTGATTAAAAAAAGGCAATTCTCTGTAGTGTAATGTTTGTTCCTAGGAGCTGCATATAATGTTTATCTCCCAAAGGTGCAGATTATATCACACTTTTCTCCAAACCCAACTACATATTGACTAGAAGCAGTATTCAATGTAATCACTAGCAACAGTATTACAAATTCCTGTTCTTGCAATAAAATGGAAAGGTTTCATTCCATGCAGATGGCATTTCCTATTCTCAATTGATGCTGATATTCATAAATCACAGATTCACAGAATGTTAGGGGTTGGAAGGGGCCTCAAAAGATCATCTAGTCCAACCTCCTAAATCATGCGTGATACACACCTCTAGAACTTGATGAGGTACTGCTTAGCCAAGAACAAGATGATATTCCCTCATTCTTCTGACTGTAAACCTCTTCACCGAGTCTGTTCTTTCATTTCCCTCAAATCCCACTAAAACTTCCTTCACTGTTTCAGTGGTTATCATAAAAGGAAAGTACCCTCTCCAAAACACAATCAACACGAGTCATATTTCTGTAGTTTCTCTTATATTGCTTGTTCTGTTCTTCTTGGTCACCTGTCTGTTTATGAACATCCCCCCTTAGGTTACCCTGATCTTAGATTGCTCTGCTTAACAGTGACCACACTGAAATGTTTTTCATATCTCAGTAGTTTTTAATCCATATTTAGACAAAATAAAACTATCTGGTTTTCAGCTGCCTCACACTCAGTAGAACAGATTTTTTAAAAACCTCTGCCCATTTCAGAAGCATTTAGACCTTTTAACTCCAATGAGACTAATGACAGAGCTATCACAGCCTGCAGAAACTAAACTAAAGCAGAAGTAATAACAAGACACACTAGAAATAATCAACCTTGCTTCTTAGTGCTAGACAGAAAGAAATCTATCATCCCCCAACACATCTGCTAGATAAAGAAGCCCTGCCCAGTGTCACCCCAGCAGCAGTGGAGGCATCTCCTTTTCTTCAGAAGACCAGAAAGCTTTTTGTCTGTGAGTTAGGGATCCTAGGCAGATGTGCTGTTCCAAAGCATTGCTAATTTTACCAGTAACCTAGCAAACTCAGGGTCAAAGCCAGTGAAACTCAAGTTTAGTGGGGCTACCAGATGTGTTCTGTCAAAATCCATCTATGATTGCTGCCTGCTGCCAGGACTATTTAACCTTTGCCATGCCCCAGAGCAGAGAAGGCAGAAAACAAGGCAAGACATCCTACCCTGGCAGCTATGCTTCACAGCCTGCTGTGTGAGTCAGTGCTGTGATCCTGATGGATTCAGCCAGTGAACTGCACGAGCTGAGACATGGGAATGTAATTGCTCTGGTCCTGTCAAAGCTGATGGAGGGAAGAAGGATGGGAGAAGCTGCTGGTGACCCCTAAGAGGAGTCACTGGACACAATAACCCTCAAACTGAAAGTAGTAACTTCAGCATATGTGATTCAAAGCCCCCTACCCCAGCTGGGTGGTGGGAATGTTTTTCCAAGGACAGTTAAGGCTCTTAAAGCAAATAAAATGTGCATGAGAGACCAGGGACACCATGTGTTAATGCTTGTTTACTCCATGTTTGAAGTTCCTTATTTGAGAGTAAAGCTGCCTCAGTTTTGTTGTAACATGATCAGACTAAGACTTGGCCAGAGCTGAGATCTGATCCCTTTGCTTTCACAGCTCTTAGCATGGGAGACTCTTTAACAGATATAGCACTTGTGGACAGCAGGGTTCCTGAGGAGCTACCCTGCTGTTAAACAGGAATAAATAACATAGGGAACAATAGTTTAATACCAGGCAAACCAAAATGCTAAACACTGAAGTGGACAAAGGAACTTTACTGTGGTTGCTGTTTTATTCATGCACACACTGCTCTGCTTCTTGAAAGTCCATCTTTCTTTCACCATTTTCTTTCATCAAACAAAATTAACAATTTTTTTTTCATTATCTACCCATACACAGATCTACCCAGTGGCTTTGCTGGTAAAACCAGAAAATCCACTATGCTTTTCTTCACAAGAAATCCATGTGATTTTTTTCCTAGCATAAAGAATGCCAGAAAAGGAGAAAGCTTGCTTCCTAGGCTGGGGCTAATTAGAAACACTTTCTGAGATGCAGCACCTTAATCGCACAGACAAGTGTTGGAGGGTGAAAGCAGTTCTTTGTGAAAGCTAATTAAATGCTTGGTCATTCTGCTAAATCTTTCCTTGAGAGCACAAATTAATATCATTTACAATGTTGCCTACAAAAATCGGTGGTGAAGGCAACCAGTTCATTCCACATAAAGCACCAAACTGCCATTGGGTGGCAGCTGCTGTTATTAACCTAGTCCTGACTAGTAACAGACCTCGGAGGCAATGAGGTCTGTATGTCAGTGAGCTGTGCCCTGGCCCACAGAGCATCCCTGGGATATAGAGCTGCCACTCCTGTCCCTCCAAAGAGAGCCAGAGCCTCTGCCACAGAGCACCAAGGTTGTCAGGCACCTCAAGACAGAAAAAGAAAAGCAGAGACCTGGCTCACCTGCCTGAAACTCAATGTGCACAGCAAAGCTTGGCCAAATCAGCACCTGTGCATGAGAACATTGTAAATGCCCCAGAGCTGAGTTACTTCATCATCAGCTGAGTTACCTGCCATCAAAACCTGTCTAATGCCTGACCTGAACACCCTGTACCCTTCTCAGCTTTAGAACAAGCAGAGTTACCCCAGCATCTGGGGTCTAAACTGTACATCAATGCATACCCGTGCTAAAATCAGGTGTACAAATTTCCATTCCCATTTCTCAGTGAAAATACAGCTCTGAGAAAGAGTGAGGCAACTCATCACTGGCAGAAAAAGAAGTGCCAAGGTATTTTTGAAGCTCGTCACAGAGGAATTGAGTTTTCTGAGCTTGAGGATGTTCTTCCTGCTTGAAATGTAAGGGGTTTAAAAAAATTATGAAATTTGCATTCTTATCTTCATCCCTTTTACTTCCTCCAAACACTTCTAGCTGTATAAATACAGAATACAACTGCCAATAAGAGTCAGGAGTCTGAATATTTTATACAAAAGGCAGCAAATGAATTAGCTTTTCCTACAGTCAATCAGAAGTGAATTGCACTGTCTTATCCCAAGGCTTACCCTGGTTGAAATCTCACGACTGCTTCTTGGCATCTTAAAGCCACGTTCTGTGCATAGTGATTAGCTGAGGATCCAGCCTTCCCCTGCCACTCTGAGAGGCCTGGCAATGCACCTTCCAGCTCCTGCATAAAGAAAAGAAAAAAAAAAATTAAATGCCCTGTCAGCACCAATAAGGCTTAGCTGAATATTTTGTTTTAAGAAAAAAAGAGCTCCATAGGACTGGATGCTGATTGTGGTTCTTTGTTGGGGTTTTTTTTGGTTTTTTTTTTTAATCATCTGGAAACAACTGGAAAACACAGCTTAGAAAAGGTTCTAAAGGTAGTGTCTTTTTTTTTACTGTAAAACCTTTTTTGAAACTGAAGTAGACAGTGGACAGGCACAGTAATCCTGTTCCTGTTTATTAGCTAGGTAACAGATGTCAGCTTCTGAGCTTAGAAGTGGTATGCATGGAGGCCAGGGATTTTTTCTTTATGTATATAGTCATATTTCATTGAAATTATTTACTCACATGCCAGTAATATTTTATTATTTGGGCATCATCAGAAAAACTATGGCTGGCAAATGCAAATGCAGTTCACTGAAGCAAGATTTGGAAGGTTTAACCAGTTTCCTTTTTTCTTTTGCTCTTTGCCTTCCCCAGCACATGCATAGCTTTATGAATAGACCATTACTGCAGGAGGAGTGAAAGGCAGCCAGGAAAAAAGTCACATCAACCAACCCACCACACAGAAAATAAAAAAGCCAGTTTAGTTCAACAGCTTGAGGAAAGGACTAAGAATTAGAAAGTTATGCATTTTACTCCAAGATTTTGAAAACCAGTTGTAGGGCTGTGACAAGATGTATTCAGCTTCTCTTAATTTGCTTACCTATATAATGGGTTATAATACTTCCCATCCATCACAAAGGAGTCAGATAATGAAGTTTTTTGAAAATGTGATAACCAAAGTGGGAGTTTTTCCTACTTCTTTATTAGCTTTTATCATAGAATATTTTATTCTAATAGTTCAGAAAATTAAAGTACAACATGCTTTGCAAAACAATAGTGTTCACTTCCCCCAGTAAAGCAATGTCTCTGATTTTGCTTCCCTTTCAAAGTGTAGTTGGAAGCCTGGAATTCAGAAATTTGGATAGGACTGTTCAGATGGGAACTGGGAGGGCTGAGGTCATTCTACATTTCCAAGAACAGTGGCTGCTTTTACATCCTTCTTACTCTGTTCCATCTTTACAGATAACAAATGAAGTTTGTTTAGAGATACATTGTATTTAAACAAAGCTAATCACAGGATGTTTGGGGAGGGAAGGGACCTTAAAGATCATCTAGTTCCAATTCCCCTGCTATGGGAACACCTCCCACCAGACCAGGTTGCTCAAGGCCTCATCCAGCCTGGCCTTGAACACCTCCAGTAATGGAGCATCCACAGCTTGCCTGAGCAACCTGTTCCAGTGTCTCATCACACTCACAGTGAAGAACTTCTTCCTCACTTCTAATCTAAATCTACTTTCTTCTAGTTTGAAGCCATCACTTTTTCTTATTAGGTTGACTGCAATATCTTATACAATTACTGAATCACTACAAGCCCTTGTAAAATGTCTCTCCCCATCTTTTCTGTAGGCCCCCTTCAGATACTGGAAGATACAAGGCAAGAATGTCTCCCTGGAGACTCAATTACACTTGTTTAAAATTCTCAGCTTTATAAAAATTTTTAAAATTAAGAAAGTTGTCCAAATGGTCTCCTCTCAGGAGAAGTGTTCAGTGCCCACCTCTCAAAATGCTGCAGGAGAACTGACCCAGCAGAGGTTAATTGAGCTTTCCAACCATACTGACTACCCACAAGGGGTAAATTTCTAAAACAGACCTCTAAATCAGAGTGTCTATTTTTCATACTACATGCTACAAAGGTCTAGTGATGTCAGGGCAAAAGGAGTGAAAACTTCACTCTACTAACTCACTCTTGCTTTTGTCACCCTTTGTCTCCTTCAGAGACCTTTAGAACAGACATCTCCCACTCTTGCCATGGCTAATACAGTTTAGCATTGAATGAATAATATTTTATTACCAAAAATGGTAATAACAATTCAGGTTACAAATGGACAGCAGTCTTTTGCAACTCTTTTAGTTTTTCCATTACTATCTTAACATTATTTTCTCTTGGTTATCATGATACAGTCTTGGGGGCTAAACAGGTCAACACAACAGTTTTTATTAAAGTTCAAGGTAGAAGTTGATTCAACAAGTTCAGCTTATTTTATTTGCCTAGAAATCTTCAGTGGTTTGATGGTCTACAGGTAGAACTGTCATTTTCCTCATTCATACTTAGAACCTCTTGTGAGGACTGGGTTACATTTTGCTAGGTATTGGACATGAGAGAAAATAGAAAGAATAACTATATTCTCTAAAAATTGTAACTTCTATATTGACAACAGCAAAGCTGGAAGAAAGAATTGTGCATCATCATTGTGATCTGTACTGAAAATATTCTTTCTCAAAGAGGTTTAATAATAGACACATAGGAAGACTACAGATAACATCTCAGAAAAAAAATAAAAAATAAAATAAAAAAAGAACAAACCAAACTCTGGAACTGAAGCCGTGAATTTGTATTATTTGTAAATCTGAGGGGTGTAGGCTGGTGAGATAGAGGGAATAGGTTGGGATGCTGGAGTTCAGATTACTTTCTTGTGACTATACTGGCACCATCAGGGGAGATTTCTAGTCAGGACTTGAATCCCAGGTTTTTATGTCATGATACGACATGTAGTTCCACAATACAATAAAATCCTGAAAGAGGCAACAGTCATGGGCTTACACCAGTTGAGGATCTAGCTGAGTTCTTGCAACAGCCTCAGCATTTACACTTACACCTGCTTAGCTTCAGAAGCTGACTGCAAAAACTGTTAATATGGGCAAAAAGAAAACTCTATCTAAATAAGTGAAACAAACACACACCAATTTAGGCAAGTATATCTTAGGGCTGAAGGCTTCTTGGTGTTGCACTCTTTAAGTAAATCACTCAAAGAAACTCAATGCAGTTAAGGTGCAAAACCAAACCTGCATTAAAATGGTAAACTTGCTTCAGCAGAAGCCAATTCCACAACGAATATCCCTCTCCAGTATCAGCAGACAGAGTCAATTCCAGATGCTTTCTGCTAGTGAAATGGAAAGCTGAGGACAAGAATATATGCTGGTAATAAGCGCTCACTTACTTGTAGGCTTGATGTTTGAGGACTTAGGGGTTTTTTGGTTGTAAGATTATTTTTTTGTCTTTTTTTATTTTCTTATTTTTGTTGTCATAAGTAATGTCACTAGGGGAACACCCATGATGGAAACTATTTCTAAAGAGCAATGAAACCTATTCCTGATGTGTGAAAGGCACCCAAAACTATAACACTGCTTTCTATTGTATTTTTGTTTTGCTTTTTTCTTTCTCACTACATACAGGGAAGCTTCTACAATGAGGCTGCATCTGGTAAGCAGTCTGTGAAGAGGGAAATCTCCAGGCATTGCTGAGAAGTCTCAGTGCTGTATAATTACTACTATATTTGCTTTCTATGCAAAATAATACATGGGTTTGGAAGCAGCCAAAAATTACTATCATGGATACAAATGCTGAGAGAAATAAACTTCTGTTTCACAAGCTAATTTATTTTTTTTAAAAAAATGTGTTTCCCTCAAAAAAAAAAAACACAGCATGTCTTATCTCTATCAGAGCATCTGAGTTGCAGTACAGGCATACAAACCTTTGCTGTGTTTACACTGCAGCTTAATCTGCTCTTGAACTCCAGAAAGTGATTTGTATCCTTCATGCACTTTATCCAACACACAAACACTTCCATCTTTCTTCAAATGCAAGCTGCACACAAATATTGTACCAGCACTAGGGACCATAACCCTGGCATACCTCATGGTGCTGTGTCAATATAGAAGATAGCCAGGACTGAAGTCCTGATCAGAAGTGCCTGCTGCCCCTCCTGAAAATGCCAGTCCATACAAGAAAATCAGCAGGTACAATTAATAGACAGTGAATTTAATAATCTATATTCATGACTGTGCATCACAGGTGAGTGACAGGAGAAAGGATTAGACAAGGGAAGCAGACTTTCCATTCCTCACCATCTGTTCTCATACTGACCCCCTCGTGTATGTTCTGACCGTACATTTCCTCACCTCTTTAAGTCAAATAAATCCCAATTAATTTGATTTTCTATAGATTAACATTACAGAATTGCTAAAGAAGCTCATGAAATCGCAGGAGAAATGAAGCCATGTACAGTGGTGTAATCACATTCCAGCAGCCTGCTTCTCTTCCCATACTTTGGAAAAGCTACAGCTGCACCCACACCCAGCACCTGTCCCTGAAAAAGGAACTGCATACAATCCAATGTACAGTGTTACTCTGCTGATATTTTATCAGCTGATAAGTGAAGTCACTTGATAGTGCACATTTATTAGACTTGGTCCCATTTTCCACCACTGTAAATTTAACAACCTTTTCTATATGACCACAGCACTACACTTGAGTCAAAACATCAGAGGTACAGAAATCACACTTCAAACTGAGAGCCTTGTGAAGCTCAAAATCCCCAAGTTGTCCATTTTTCTCCTACTTGAACTCAGCAGTCTGTTCCCTCCCAGTGACCTTTCTACAGTGGAAATCCCCTGGATTCACATGAATAGAAAGGCACACAAAATTGGTTCCCATCCAAACAGACTTTGATCTTTCTAACACATGCAGCACTATTATTTAACTCCCAATAGCCTATTCTGATTTTAAAGGGAAAAAATTCTGAAAAACCAACATATATGGGCTTATAACACATAGGAGTGGGTAGCAAACACTTCCTTGGCTTTCCAGAGTAACAAAGAAATACTGTCACTGCACTATTGTTGTTGTTTCTATCTGATACCACAGAGAAGGCAGGTTGAGGAAGGGAGGAGGGTGTTGAAAAAGCACTCTATCAATAAACTCAGGAAAATGAGGAAAAACAGTTTAATCAGCATGTGTGGTGCATGATGCTTCTCTTTCATAACTGCGTGTACTCAGATGTTGCTGTTCCTCAGCTCAACATCAGCTCTTGTCAGTCCATCATCTATCTCACTGAGTGGCTCAGTGCACAGTGTCTCCCAAAAGGAGGGTATGTGCAGTTGCACAGTGTTTCAAAGCATGAGCCTGGCCCACTTTTCCAGGTAATAACAGCCTGCTGTATACATATAAGCAACAGCTACTAGAAACAACACAGCAGCACTTTGCTTTCAGCTTCAAAATAGAGAGAAGCGATTCCTACCAGTCCACAACCAGGGCTGCTGACACAGACAGCTTGGAGGGTGTCTTGGGAGGTCATAGCACACCATAGATCCCAATAAGAACCCACACACAGAAACAAACCTTTTGCAAAGCTCTTCTGCAGGCATAACCTTGTTTTTCATAGGCACTGGTAACAAAGCCAGGAGCCATGCTTGCTTCCTTGAGAACAAAAGCCCTTGAGGCAGCTGAAGATGCAGCAAGGCAAGCACTCAGGGCCAAGGAGCATGCACATCCTTACTAATGAGAATGAAGGCTATGTGAAATGAAAGGCTTGATAGATCCTTTCTGCAAAACAGCTTCCTTCTGCAAAACATTTCAAGAGGAAAATTCTTTACAGCAAGTGTTGCTGAACTCAGTGTGGATGTAAGATATCCATCGAAAAGTCTCTCATAGCAGTACATCTTATTTCTTCCAGCACACCAGAGATGGGAGCAGTGGGTAGTGTGGGAGTCCAGGATCACTTTTGTCTTTCCTAATTCAAGCCCGTGAGTGATGTGAAAATTATCTGCCTGACAATGTTTTTCCTTCCAGAGGCTGCATACCAAAGTTGCACTGGTATTTTATGGCAGTCTAATTATATGTTCAAAAAGTTTCCAATGAAAGAGTATCAACACTTTCAGTTAAGCACTTCAGGCCACATAAAATACCATAGAGCAACAACTCTGTGTTGTGTTAGATTTCATTGGGTGAGAGATACAGGCATGGCAAACACGGGGAGCAGGCAGACAGGATACTCAAGAAGCACCTGAAAGAGCAAAAGTTGATCTTTGAGACAGATCTTGCCCTGTTTATGATTTCTTCATGACTCCTCCTGATACACTTCCATTTGCTCTGCATTAGGCAAAATTTTCTATCATTTTTCTTAGAAATCAGTAGTTGTTACCTCATCTTATGGGTGGGCTCCACAAAAAACATGCAAGATTAAGGCAAGGGTTGATACTGATATTCTGAACGAGACCATGATGATATCATCAGGATGTTATTTGCTTTGACTTTTTCTTCCAGGATTCAAAAGCATATTCCTCACTTAGAAGTTAAGACACACCATGCAAAATGATGAATTCCCATTCTAAATTTGAAAAAAAAAATGGACCAAAATAATTCCTCATCTATGATGGGTTCAAAGCACTTCAAAAAGTGCTCTGCAAATTTCTGTGCACAAACAGGAAGGGAGGAGAGACAGAAAATAGCCAAACATATTGTGAATCAAAGAAGAGCTATAAATACAGACATCTGTATCTACAGATGTCAGGCCTTGTGCCTGCTGCAGGCTGACAACCCACCAACATTAACATCAACTCTCTTGTTCACAGCTTAACCCCCAGCTGAGGGGTTAAACCTGCACCAGAGTTCTATCCCTTAAACTGCAGATGAGACATGACCTGGGAGGCACCAGAGGAGAATGGAGGCACCTCCAGCAGCTGCTGAGAGGTGGTGACTCTGGAGTCTACCTAGCAGTGTACCTCCACAGGCAGCAGCAGAAACCTCTTCATTTCTAGTCTTTTATAGCCTTTAGAACAGTTACAGTTCTGCTCCCCTCAGTTCAACCCAGGAAGTCTGTGGACAAGAGCACCAGTACCAGAATATGCATTGAAATAGATTTATTATTTAAAGATAAGGAAAAAAGAAAAAACAACCTGAAAGTAAGATGAAGTATGGAATCTCTCAGTTGGCAGTCAAAATACCAGTGGAAGAGACCCCCAGTCAAATAAATAAAACTGGAAAAGTCTAACCAAGTGCTGCAGCTACCAAGATTTTTATATTTGGTGCAAGGAGACACATGAAATCAAGAGAGAGATTTGCACATCTTCAGCTATGCTCTCCACTCACTTCTGATAGCCATTGTAACACACCCCTCTCTGCAATCCCCTGGCTGAAAGCAATTGTCTGTTGTTACAGGAGGGCTCCAGGACTCCAGGTCCCTGAAAACCAAGGTAGATTATTGTGGGGTCTCAGTCACATCATGGATCACCAAGAATCCCAACGTTGTATTTCAAAAGGTATGTTTGCTCAGACACTGTGCTGTAAACCCACCCTTGGTAAGTTTAGTTCTTTACCTGACTTTCTTCATGGCTTTTTCCATTTTCTAGCTTTGCAATGGGCTTAGGTTTTCTCAGCTTTAAGTTGCCCATTTCAGGCTTTAGAGCACAGTCAGTGATAGCCTGCTGATGCTTGTGTGGCTGGGGGTCTTGTGAAGGCTGCCGCCTTTCCTCTAAGACAGCAGTGTTGTCTGGATAATTTTCTTTGTTTTCATCATCTCTGTAAGAGAAGAAAATTGAAATGCATCAGGCAGGACTTCAGACACCTGTCAGAACATTATGAAGGAAGAACAGCAACAAGTTCTTAGCTATTCATGGTATTTCAATATTACCAAGTTGAGTAGTCTACAGATCAATCACTGCATATGTTAGTAACACTAACATGAGAGGCTACTGCTTATTGTCAAATCACAGGCTAAACTACTGTTAGCATTATTATACATTCAACTGTGGAGCCATTTAAATAAGAATAGGTTAGAGGGACTCTCTGGCTTCAGTCCTATAGCTCATGTTCCCCAAATAAATCTGAAACTGTCCTTTTCATGCAGAAGACCTTTCCGCTTCCAATGATTCACACTAGGTTATAATCTCACAAAAACATCATTACACACAGTGATTCCTCCCTATGGTCACACTTCCCTTCTGACAGTCTCTATTTTTGAGGTCTTTTGGACAAAGTGAGGGAGGTGGGCATACATGTTTGGGTGGAAGGGACAAGTATCATGTTCTGAGGAAAGGTCCTTCTGTATAACAGGACATCTGGTGGTTGAAACAGACATTTTTGCTCATGGATGTTCAGGTAACCACCAAATTCAGGACAGATATTTTCAGTGTCCACCTAGCCCACAGAGTGCAACCTGTCCTAAGACCCTGCTAGTCTTACCTGAGGCTGATCTAATGCCTTCCACTGGGAGTGTCTCCCTAGCACCATGAAGAAAGCTACTGCAATGCAGAACACGAGGCTGCCTGCTTAGTTGGCAGAGTGAGAAGATGGGCATCACTGCTCCAAAATCCCTGGCTGTTGCTTAATTTGCTGGTGCAATTTCAGATGTTAGCTTCAGGTGGTAAAATCCTAATGGTTAGCTGAGAGATGACCTCCCTCCTGGTGTGAAGATTCCACAATGGAGGGAGTCAAGGACTATTGAATCAAGCCCCCCTGAGTGTGTTTTTTTTTTAGAAAGTGTAACTTGCTAATTCAACGTTTTCTCCTAAGGACTCTGAGCTGCCAAATTCACTTTCCATCTGTGGCCCACCAGCATCCAGATGGATGCTCGCAGGGTGCCTGTGGAGTTAAACACATTGCTGCCCATGCCTTCTGCAAGTGTGCTCCAAGGCAGTTGTTATAGTTACAGGGCAGGGTGCTTTATATCCTACAGGCATTTCAACAACGTGCAGAAGTGTTGCTAATTTTGAGGTATCCACTGATTTTAAAATCTTTCTGAAAGGTTAAGTTCCATCATCTAGCAATCAACATATACTGACAGAGCCATGAGAGACACATGCCTTAAGAATACTTCAGTGAAGTCACAGTTTGAGGGTTGTTTTTTGCTTTCACAGAGACACTCAGCAAAGGGCATGTCCTTGCACAGTTGCAAAACTCCACTTATTACTACTTTGTACCAGCTGCCCTACAGTAAAATGGAATGTATTAGCATGGGTGCTGCATCTGAATGCAAGTACAATGATGTGAAGAACACAGACTATAACGTTTCCTCGGATAATAACAACAGTAATTAATCTTAATATCATTTACACAAAAGTATTCAGGACAAATATGTGTTTTGCTGAAATATTTATAGCCTTAGCAGGCAATACCCCAAAAATCCTGCATTCCCTTGAGAATAAAGATTTCTTTCTGATGGTTTAACAGAAACACTCTGACAGCTTTATTTGTCGCAAATGGATTTCAGACAAAATATGCAGTAAAATACCTGGGGCTGGAACTGCTTGCTTGGTCTTCATGTACAGAGTCTGAATCCCCATCACACCTTGAAAATGGATACAAAATAATTGCTGATTTTCTGCCAGCTGCAGAAATTTAGCTTTTAATAACAGGACAGTGCAGCTAAAAGTACAAACACATTTCTCCTCACACCTTCGTTGGGGTCTAGATCTCAGAGGAAGGAGTGGGCTTGAGATGTTAAGTGTACACAATTTGGTATATCATTTTCACCCAGATGGAAATAATGATTACAAAGAATTCAGATTTCACCATAAAAATTACAGGAAAATTACAATAAGTTCTGTATTTTAATTGCGTATGGTAAACTTCACATTAAAAACAAAATAAATTATAAACAATTAGCTAAGTGTGTTTTTCCCCTAGACTCAGCAAAAATATTAACCATAGTAGAGTAGTCATTCCTTGTGCAGCAGGAAGAAGGATCTCTAAATAAATTAAAGTGAAAGAGTAGTCATTCCTTGTGCAGCAGGAAGGATCCCTAAATAAATTAAAGTGAACATTAGTCTTAAAAAGCGAACTAGCAGAACTTTTTAAGACGCCTGAAGAAAAGTCAGGGCCCTTTCCTCACCCTCTGATCATACTCCCAGCACACAGCCACTAAGCAGACCTGGATCACTTGAAGTTTGTTGTCAGAGGAATCTCTTCATTTGGGGGGGAGCAGCCTGTACTTCAGCTCACTTTTTAATTTTTCAGAAAAGCTGCCCTGCTTAGGACAGAGAACCTTAAGTGATAAATTCTTAGCTCTGCATTGCAATTTGATGGCAAGGTTTTTAATACATTCCTCTCTCATCATCTCCTCAAATCATTCCTCATCATCTCCAGTCTTCAGCGAGTGTCTTTATCAAAAACCAGACTGCAGCAGAAAATATTAAAAGGGACACTCAAGTGTTTGCACTTCCTGAATACATCAACATATGGATGCAAGCATTTGCTGCTCACAACCAGAACCTACCCCTGCAGTTGCAGATCTTCCCTAATCACACAATATTCCTGGGGTGGGTGCAGTTCTCCACACAAGGCAAAGCAGGATGGCAGATGGAAGGAGGGGGTTGATGTACAAAATGGATAAATCCACTGTAGAACTCTAGTTGCTTTTGCCTCTGGATGCCAGTCACACATTCCCCTCTGGTCTATCACTGACACCCTTCTAACAGCAGCAAGGTGAGAGGATAGGACTTACTGAGGGTGTGAGGAACACCAGTACAAAAGGAACCAGGAACCTGGATGGAAAACATGATGGAAAATTCTGGAGGAAAAGAAAACATAGCAAGGAAATACACTGTGAGGAGACAGTGCCAAGGTAAAAGCTGGATGGATGGATGGATGGATGGATGGCTGGAAGGATGGATGGATGGATGGAGCTCCCAGCATTAGTGCAAGAGTAAGGTAAGATGCCACCAGGCATGCTGTGCACCAAAAGCCAAGCCACAGTCAACAAATGCCATGGACCCCCTAAGGGGATGAACTCTCCCTCCTGTGTGTGCCACAGGAAGAGCAGTAGGAGGAAGCAGCTTGGCTGCCATCTTCACTCACACCCTCCTCTCACCAGTCACCAAAGTGGGCAATCTTCAGTCCTGAAAGACCATTTTGGCAACTGGGAACACTGGGATGATGGATGGCTGAGCACAGGTCCATCAGCCAAGCCTCTGTGTGCATACTTCTGTACATACTCCTTCACTAGGGGAAGTGCCCAGGAGGTTGCTTTTCCTGGACTGGCTGTAATAAGGTGATCTTGAGAACTGGAGATCTTAACTTACCATCCAGCAACAGATAAATTCATAAAACAAGACAGAACTTACAAACTTAAGTCTGTGTATAAACTTAGAGCTCACTTAAGTGAGCATGACAAAATTTATTTGAATAACTAGATAGCAGTAGATAGGGAAGATAAGCAATAATGAATCAGAGAAGGCTGTGTCCATCATTTCAGAAAAATCTTTTGGGAAGTTCATAAGCAACACACTCTGAAATTGCTGACAGACATTTTTCTCTTTGTAAGACTAAATATTAACCAAGAAAGCTCACCCACACAAGGCTGTGTTTGAGGCTAAGAACATAGCAAGAACTTTAAAAAGATGAATTCATACTATAATGTAAACATCCATAATTAAATGACAGTGGACATTGTTTTTACCTCAGTTTCTTTAAGAAATGCAGTTTATGTGTTCATGCCACCTGCCTGCACTTACCACGACATACTCCTCTCACCAATAACTTATAAATCTTGTTGTCCAACTTCAGCTATGTTTAACAGATAGAGGGATATTCAAGAGTTTGGTGAGTTTTGTGATAGCCTGTGGCTGTGTAGTAGAAGGAGTTCACATCAACTCAAAAACTGCACCAATTTTCCACTAATTCCTAAAACATCAGAGAATATGCCAGAACAGCCTCAAGTCATAAATCCATGTGCGTTGGAGCTTAAATTGGGCAGGAAGTGGGTCAATTGGACAAAAACAGTTATGTGAATCCTTTGCCTTTAGTGCCCTAACTACTGACTGATGGATACGTCTCTTAAAAGTAAGTAATCCATTGCTGATCCTGTGGCATGGGCCAGAGCTGGGATCCCAGTTCAGATGGACTACTGCTCTGACTTTTTGTAGCACTGCCTCTTTTCATTTCTTCCATGGATCTCTAGTTTAATGAGATCACTTTTTTTCAATTTTCTTCCATATTCACCTTTCCACAGGAGCCATTTCAGTAAAACTTTAAGACTTCTCCCTTTTGCTGACTTGACCTTTAAGATCTTCACATGAACAACTTCTAAACCAGGCTGCATGCACGACTTGCTGGAAGCTTAGAAGCCCCAGGCACTTGCCTTGTCTGGAGAAACATTCCTGGAGGTATTGTGTCACTGATTTTATACCATACAGGAAGCCTTGATTTTTCCTTTGCCACAAATAGAGACACAAATTGTCAAATGAGGATGCCTAAAGATGCATGGCAAGCTCTCTCTTTATTCTGCTAAATAAAAATGACCTATTTTCAGATGTGGCCAGCACAAACAACTAGTGCTGGAGTCAATAAGAATTGTGTATCCTCAGCAGTTCTCAAAAAACAGGCCTTAGGAGGAGGGTCTAAACAGAATTTAGGGAAATAAGCTCTGGAAACCAAGTTTGTTCATTTGGACAATGCTTTTCAAATGTCACCATTTACTTGCTTTTTCTGTGTTTGGAAAGACAAGATGAAAGATTAAAGCCCCCGAAACAATATATGTACTAAGGGACATGGAAAGGGAAGGAGAACAAAAAAAAATATGAAAAATGTACTCTTTGTAATCTGGTTATTCATTTGTGAAGGGAGAACATCCCAGAATTCTACAGACAGCAATTCACCACTTAATAGCGACACAGGAAATGAATAAAAAATTACTTAATGATTTATTACCTTCTATTAAATCTTTCCGTATCTGCCACAATCACACAAAACACACAACTAAGTTAAAATATTAAATAAGGCAAGGCAAGGTAAGTAAATAAAGCAGGGTAGGAGAGGGAAAATATTTGGATCCCTATTAAATGTTGTGTCTCCTGTAGCGATTTTGACACCGCTTAGGGATGGCTCAGAAGATTAGAACTTGGCCTGCTTTCAGAGTGTATCCTGTCCTCACAACAAGCAAACAGTCCACTATCCAGCTAGGATTTTTTAAATTAGGATATTTTAGCAGTGTAAAACTCACTTAATACACAAACAATCTATAAATCTATAAAATATTTCCTTCCTGAGAAACTGTTTGGTACATTACTGCTGAAGAATCTTCCCTAAAAGCTTTTAAAGCAATCAAAAGCATGCAAAATAGTAATTTAAAGAACATCTGAATTGAAGTGGTTCAGACTGAAATAAAGCAAAGATCATTTAATTTGTAATAGTTCCTAAAGCCTCTGCCTTTCTAACTTTCTGGTATTCTCCCTTGTCCTGATTTATTGTCTCTGTAAAACAAAAACATCAACATATATATATACTCTTATGATCATTGTATATATGAAGGGCCTACTAATGAGTTGATGGAATTGATTACAAAGAAATGATGTATTTGTCTAAATGATATAGCTATTTTTTTTTCTAATAACATTTGCAGAAAGTACAGACCTTGTGCTCTTTGAAAACTGATATCCTTGTGTTTGTCAAGATGTCAATACCAGAAATGAGCAATATTTTCACAGATTTATCCTACACTGGGAAACGTATATTTAAACCTGTGTGATGTGCATCAAACATATATTCTCCCAGCACTGTTCATTTCACTGCTAAATAGTCACAGAGCATGTAAAGGCAGCTGTTTCATGCAATCCTTCCCATACAGTCAATATATATATTTAGATTACAGAAAGCTGATTCAAAACATATGACAGATAGCTTGAGACTTCTCCCATACTACTTAAAATTGTAGGCAATAATTATTCCCTACAGGAGCTAAACTCATCCTTCTTATTTAAAAATAAGGACATCTTTAAAGTGTTCACTTACTCTGCTAAAGCTGTCGGGTTGAAGGAATTATCCTGAATGCTGAAACAAAAACAAGAAAACATCAGATAAGTCAGCAAGGCAGGCAGGCTCCCTGTATCCTTCTCAGATGTAGGAACACATGCACAAACATGGCATTGCAAGGCAAGTCTCTGTGTGTATCAGCTCTACGTGCACGACGGTACCTTCAGCTGCTCTGCACATGCTCATAATCAAGGGACCGTGGGGATTCGTGCTACAACACTCACAAAGCCCATCCAGCAGTCCCTGAGCTAATACAGGGATGCAGGTGATCTGGGAGGCTCAGAAAGGGATCGTATTTTCTTATAACTGTAACAGTGTTGCTAATAAAGGATTGGGTTTACAAGCAAGTGTTTGGCATTCCGTCCTTTAAACGTTTGGTCTGTGTAACTGGCTCATCAAATTCAGTTGTTTTTGTTACTTAAATAGGGTTGCTCAGCTAAGATCTCTGAAGGTTTCTTTTCTTCTTGTTCAGTGGTCTCTTACACACTCAGCTCACCGCCAAACCCCCTGGGGAATCTGAAAAAATAATCTGACAGAAAGGACGGTGCAAGTAGCAAAAGGTCATTAAACGAGCAGCAAGCAAGGGATGAAACCATTCCTGTGAAAGGAATAGGCTGCTCTGCTCCTGCAACAAAATGTTCCAGACCTGATGTAATAGGTTCAACACGGGTCAGCTCGGGATACTGTAAGCTGCTGGGTTTGGGGCAGCGGTGGAATCCCCTCTCAAACACCACCTCCCAAATGCAGTCAGTCCACTGGCACATCATCCTGAAATCTTATAGCAGCAGAAAATAAATAAACAATTAAGTAAATAAATCTCGCTGCTACATACCAGAGCTGGGCTTTTTCTTTTTGTTTATATTTGGGTGGGGAATGAGAAGGCAATGCAGACAACAGCGTCTCAGGAGCAGTCCTGACTCTGACAACGGCTCCTCCTTGCAGATGAGAGCAGCAGGGGTAGGGAGCAGTGCGGGGGCCTCCTCCCGCAGGGTTTCTGCTGCTGCCTGATGTTGACACACATTTCCCAGGCAGCAGCAGCAGCAGCAGCCAGGAGCCAGAGCTGTGACGATTTCCCTTCCTTCACCAGCAGCGCTGACAGAGCCTTCCTACCTGCTTGCACACACTGCTTTGCTCTTTTCTTTCCCATGTTTGGATCTATATGTTATTTTATATATTATTTTATATAACATATTACCTGGAGATTATCACAGAATATCACAGCTGGTCTATGGGGACTTCTGCCCTACAGAGTAGCAGGTTTTGTGAGGGAAGGGTGAATAGAAAAGCTAGATTTGATGATTAGCATATAAAACTTGCCTTAGACAGAAACTTTTACATTTTTTCTCCTCTTATTTCCAGTTTCTTGGGTCTAACAATACAAATATAAATTAATTTATTGTTTTTCTATTTGCAGGAGAACACTTGAACCAAAGATGCACTTCTAGTTGTTACAGCAATCAAAAGCTCAATTTACATGCCAAAAAAGTAGAAAACCATTGAAAAAAAAATGATATTATTTTTAATAAATATATCACAGAATGTTTAAGTGTTTGGCTTTTCTTTTTTAATGGTTAGGCTAGGTTTACAACTAGCATTTCAAGCGTGTAATTGAGTAATCACAATTTGCTCCCTCCCCCCCCACCCCCACCCCAAATCACATTAATAAGCATCACAGCTTGGTTCAAGTAGAGCTTAAAGAGAGACTGAGTATCCCTACACAAGAAGGGGAGTGGACACAGAATGCTCTTCTGAACATCACCTCTCAGTTTCTATGTGCAAAAGTTAAGGTCAGATTCTCTGCTAATTCATGCCCTGTGCAAACATACTGCAGGGCTTGGTTGTTATTCCTAGCAAGAGAACACAACTGAAGGTTGGTTTGTAAAACCAAGCTGCTCTGGGCTGAGATCAGGTTTAAAATGTCATCACTTTTCCATTGTTTGTCTGAGCTTCAGTCCTATCCTGCTGCTGCTAAATCTCTTCTGGGCAAGCACTTCACATTTCATTCAGGTCACTCACAAACTTCCATTTGTTTTCAAGATGGTGCTTGACCAGTGTTGCTGGATGGTCACTTGAAAGGTTGTGAAATCACTCAACAAAAAACAAATTTCATGTAAAGCAGAGTAGTATTCTGAAATACATGAAAGTAAAGGCCAGCTAACCCCTGGTGAAGCCAACCTGCTCCTGGGGGAACCTGAGAGAGCAACTACAGTAGACTCGCAGTAACTTTATTTCTTTTCCTCTCAGAAGGAAGTAATTTCTCTTTAGGGGCAAAAATTTTCTTCCCCAACAATGTTGTCTTGGGCCTATCAGCTGCTCCCTCTTCCTTTCACCTGCTTCCTATCCATGTGCTCTGGGTGAGACTAGCACAGGCAGAGTCCCTGACTTTACTCTGCCTAATGACAGAGAGCCAAAGATGCTGGACTCTGCCTCTCTGTTTCCCTCCAAGTCCCAGGTGCAAGGAAAACACAATACTGTTGTTACCTGTTTATTTTCATTAATGATGTTAGAGTCAATTAGACCTGCAATGCTATAAAACATCACTCTTTAACAGACTGAAATTCTCAGTGCCTGATGTATTTCATCAGCACACTCAGTCACTGTGTCAGGTCCCTCATCATCCTGAAGTCCTAATGAAAATAATGCTATGAGTGTGTGAAGTAAGCTTTGGATTTCACCACTCAGTGGTAGATATATTTGGAGGACTTTGTGGTTTTAAGTCATTAAAATACATCTTTCCGGAATTCTGAAAATAAAGGCTTTTCAATCAGTTTTTCCTTATTTATTCTGAACAGTTTAAGTGATCCATATTTCTGCAATATCATATATACAGGAAAACACTTTCTTTTATATTAAAAAACTTGTCATTTTATACCTAGCTTTGTTCTTACCCTCTTTTGCAATATGTTCATCAAGCCAACATAAATATCACATGCCAGGTCTCAGCTGACAACAAAAATGCTGGAGAATTCCAAAGGAAACATCTACCTATATTTTGGAGATGCTAGGGTTCAGAAATGTGTTGCTCTTCACTTCTGAAAATTTGACTGATATATTGTCTATTTGCTGACAAATAGATTGGCATAGAAAATCCATTCTATATCTGGTTTCTATTATCAAGAGAATTACTGCTAGGTCAGGAGGAAGATTGAAACAGGAATCATTTAGCCTCCAGGACAGTTTTGCAGGTAACAGAGACATATGTGTGACATAAATGATACATTCATAAGCTCAGAACAGCATTAGTTACAGTAGACTTTGTGGCAGCTTGGTTCCACCTGCAGATCAGAACCTTTGCCTCAGTTTCCAGAATTTGCTCATCTCAGTAGATGACTGTTCTCTTAAGGATATTTCAGACTCAGGTAAATGATGAGGCCTTTCAGCCTGAACTCTACAATAATGAAGAATTTGTATTGGGAAATAAATCGTATGTTTAGAAGAAGAATGACATATTTACAAAGAATTCTCAGCTCTCCAAGGTTCTGGGCAAGTTAATATTTCTGCATTTAATATCCACTATCTAACGACAAATTCAGTGCAATCCTGTAGAGTGTGATTAGCATTTATTGCAAGACTCTTTTCTCTATTATTATTATTTGTTATTCCACAGAGTCCAAAGCTTGTTTTGAAATTGTTGCATCAGAGGCAATTACATTTTGTCATTATGGTTAGGCCATACAAGGGAGCTGCACTGTGAAGGGACGTGAGAGATGCAGCATGATGGTCTGTGAGGAGCACCAAGGAGCCCAAGACTCCCTCCAGCTCTGGGTGGCAGAGGTTACTCATGTTGCATTACCCAAACAAAGGGAAAGTTGGAATGATCTCCCCCCTACTGCCTCTCTGGATGAAGTCGAGTCAGCCCTGCCAGAACCAGCTGAGCTCAGAGACTCATAAAAATATTGAGAAAATTGGTTTGCCTTAGAGCACATGTGTTCCTGCCAAGCAGCAATACCCTGAAGTGCTCCAACAGTCCTCCATCTACCTTTCAAACTGTGCCAACAAGGAGACACGCTCAGTCCCACCTGTATGCATGCAACAGCATCTGATTTCATGGACAAAATACCAAAAACCTTCACCAAAGAGCAGATTAAATATTCTTCATGGCTACTTCTAAGGTCACAGTTATGACAGACCACTTTCACGTAAGCAGAAAACAAACTGAAGGACTCTGCAGTAACTCATTGCTGCCTTCTGCAAGTCCATTCTCTTCCAACACTTCCCATTTACTTATGGGCTAAGAGCAGGGATCATTCTGCAGAAAAATGTTAGCTCTGTGGATCCTTCCAGTGCTTCCTCCTTTCTTCAAAACTGATCCTGCAGGATACATTTGCTATTTTCCAGCCAGTGAGGCATAAACCAAGGAGCTGCCATGTGAGAGAGAAGTCACATGCTTCTTTCCTGTAGTGATCAATACTGAATGTTACACTCTGCAGCTCAAAATATTCATGTGTTCACTGACTTGCTTCCTTGACGTGCAGACTGCCTTTTTATGGAGAACATTCTCAGAGACATCAGAAGACATCTTAAAACAAATTAAGCTAAAATACAGCTATTACATGTAGGAGCCAGTTGGTGAGCACTCAATCCATTTTCTGTATCTTTGATTTTTCTCAGTGACCTAATTAGCACATCATCTGAATGAACAGACCTGGGGGGAAAAAGCATCCAGCTGATCTGGCAGTGTGTCTTAAAATGCACAGACAAGCTCAGGCAGGAAGAGACTCAAGCTGAGTCAGTTGTCATAGTCCAACCCAGGGCAATTCCACGAGGCATATATATGTTGGGTTGGATAAAGCTTTGTGCAACTGCACAGACCTTCAGGGCTGTGTTTTCTGAAGATATTTCTGGGAGCAATCAAATCACACATATTTCCTTAATGAAGACTTCTCAGCAGTGGGCAAATATAACATACACTCACACATACACCCCTAATTCTACTGAGGTGCCCAGAAGGCTTCAACAGATCAGTAAATATTCTGATTTAAGAGGCCTTGATCTTCACCACTACTTAATGAAGAAAACATCAGAGTTGCAAGAAAGACCTCTCTGAATGAGTTTATCTGGCTGATGTGTATGCAAGCTCACCATGTTCCTTTTGCTTGTAATAGCAGTAGGAGAAGAAAGGCAAATAAAGGCAAAGATATTGTAAAAAATAATACTTATTCCCTGGAGCAGAGCATGTGTGGAGAATGTCAGCAGGTAATGGCAGCAATAGGGTTTAGTTTGGTTTTAGTGAGTTTGTTTTGGTTGTGGTGGCTTTTAACAAGTGTTCCCTCCTTTTTTGTCCAAGATACCTAGTAGTGCAGGAATAATGCAGGGTCATGTTCCTCCTTTATACTTCCAGTTTGACTATTTTAGAGGTCTAAATATGGAAAACATTAACAGCATTAATCAATATTACATATAGTAAAATTAAAAAGAGGAATTAAAATCTTGTGAACATCAAAATTAAGGAAAGCCAGAATTAGGAAGTTCCATATTTTGTGTTTCTTCACCTGAAGACAACTACAGAGAACTAGACAGTTCAGCCAGGAAGAGATTTCACTCTCAAACATTCAAGAATTAGCTTTTCTTTCTAAGATGCAGATCTTGCTGAACAATTTGAACGTGATCATATAGTTCACTATAATAAGCAGACTTTAATTCATGAGTGAGAATACTCACTCTCAAACATTCAAGAATTAGCTTTTCTTTCTAAGATGCAGATCTTGCTGAACAATTTGAACATGATCATATAGATCATATAGATCACTGTAATAAGCAGACTTTAATTCATGAATGAGAATACTAAATTAAGGCTTAAATGTATAGCTTTCCCAGCATTTTCCAATACAAAATTAATGGGAAGGTGATCTTGAGCTAAATCACATTTTCTAAAAGTTGAGTATTTGAATGTAAGGGGAAAATCTATCAAGGGGCTGCTCATACATTCAGGAAACCGTTCATGCTCTTTTCTACTTGGTATGTAGATGAGTAGAGCAAATTTAGTTCTTCTTAAGCCCAGACATGAGAAAGACATACAGGATATGTATGAAGGTACGCTCATGATCCCTGGCTGGTTTTTGGGAAGACCACTGTTGCCATCTAGAGCAGTGCTGATTATGCTGGCTGATCTGCTTGTTTTCCAAAAGGAAAGACCCAAGAAAGCACATGTTTGGTTTGGTTTGGTTTTTTTTTCCTCAGTTTTCCCTCTGCAGAGCTCTTCCTTGCCCCCTGGGAATCTAGTTAAGTGACCTGTGTGCATGTACACATATACATGCATGTGTGTGAAAACATGTTTATGCTTCTTCCAAACATCTATTCACAGAACCATAAACCTGAGGCTTCAGTATCTGCCTTTTTCCACATCTGTATGTAGTAATGTACTTACTTCTGACACTTACTTACTATGCTTACTTTGCAAATCTTCCTCACTATCCTCCTTTATACCAGCAGAGCAGTATATATGACCTTGCTTCACCTGTAGCTTCATCTTCCCAGCAGCACAGAAGCCAGAATTAATAAACCAAAATGTAAACCAAAGTAGAAGTCATGTAACAAAAACAACTTAGAGCAATTGCTGCCTAATGTCAGGGCTTATTCTCAGTGACACACAGGCAACACCTCTTTAATTAGAATTATCAAAGAGCTCCAATATTAGCAATTAGGTGTTTTCAAAGGGCACCTGGCCTTGTACTGTGCACCACATGACAGCCACTGATAAGTCCTACTGATGTCTGGGGGATGGTTGAAGCTGACATTAAAACAGATCCACACTGAATCCCTTCGAAGCCTTTTTCTCGTTTACAGCATGTGTGTTCTATTTCTAGGCTCTGACTACAAGCAGAAAACACCAACAGGCTGCTCTCAGGGGGCTGGGCAGCTGTACCAGGGGTCCATGCAAAGCTCAGCTGGCTTATGCCACCCAAGGACATGGCCCACAATATTTATAGCCCAGCAGGGCTGACCCCTTTGATCTGATGGGTCTCATTGCTTCAGGGGGATAAAGCCAGACAGACCCCTCAAGTCCTTGAATATTGCTTTTTCATAGATTGCTCTCCACTTTCTATTTTTGTTGCACTGCAGGAAAATCTAACTGGTGCAGACAGATTATGAAGTATTAATGTAAAAACTAATCAGAGATATGAAATATAAAACCAGGCTATTATATGCCATTTAACTTCAACACAAACTGCTTTCTATTTATGAATTTATCATATGCAGAGAATTCCAAATAACCACTACTGTTTGTGTGACATCAAGAATGGTTGCTAAAATTCAGAGAGTAATAAATGCAGTCATGAAAGTATAATCTGTAACTTAAGATGCTTGTGGCATAATAAAAAACCAGAACTACTACTACTTTGGAAACAGAAATAAATACAGGCAGTAAGACATGGATTTTTAGCAGTGAATTTAGCTGTGCACTGCATTACTCTGCAGATTTGAAACCTCTGAAAAACTAAATATAACATTGCTTCTTATATGTGAAAAAAAAAACAAGGAATCTCCATTACCACACTGCAGATACAACTGTATAGAAGA
>NW_008619474.1:0-811 GCF_000691845.1 Merops nubicus | reverse complement strand
CCAAAAGAATCCCAACTACTAGAAACTTAGTAACAACAGAGTATATAAAATAGGGTTTCACTGTTTTAGGAGTGTTCATGAAATATATATTTATCTTGAGCTAAAGCTTCTCAGAATAAAAAGGGACAGACTCTTAATAATCAAATAATTATAGTTTCAATTATAAGAAGTATACTATGAATTATATTTTTTTTTGTTACCAGACTTTGTTTTTTTAACAAATCCCTTTTTTTAAGTCTGCAGCCTACATTGGGCAGATTTACCTGTTCCTTCAATGTTGCTTTAAATTCATACTACATTCATTCACAGAGTTTGTTTCATACTTGTAATTCCGGCAACATTCTTTGTGAACATGATTTGATGGCAGAAGGCTTTTTGACTAGGAGAAATGCCCCCAAATAAGCAAAACTTTGCTTTCTGAACTGGAGGAGGTGTACAGACTGTAGGCAGCAGGATAATGCATTTAGGTTGGACTTTGTGGGGTAAGATGTGGTTCTCCTCCCATGTTTCTTAGTCTTCACTCAAGTCAGACACTTTCTTTCTCTTTAGTCCCATTTAAACTTCTGCTATTGCAACTCAACCACTCTGTGAATGATGGAAGATCTTCCCAGAAGATGTCTAGCAAATGGCAACCAGTGTCAGACCAGGTCTGATGATAGTAATGTATAAAGGGGAGGGGAAGGAGAAAGGTGGAGAAATAGCATCAGGAGTTTGAGAAGAGTTAAAAAGAGCTAAGAAGGCCATCTAGGCTGTCAGCCCCAACTCTTCCAATTAACAGGACAATATTATACACAGTGGAGTATTTGAGACT
>NW_008619473.1:0-24129 GCF_000691845.1 Merops nubicus | reverse complement strand
GCCATGTCCCCAACAGAGATGTTAAATCTGTCTGCTTAATCCAAAATATAAATAGCATCTTTATTTACACACATACATACACTGTGTTTATGCCTACAATCTGACATATTTTTCCTGGACTCATCTTTATGTGACTTCAGTAGAACAAGTCATTTTACCTGATATAGGTAAAGATATACCCAAAGGTTTTTGGATCCTTCTTATGCTAGACCCTGTCCTCAGCTGTTCACAACCTTAACTCTTTGAGTTGTGTATTTTTCTGTACACATATTCCTCCAGATGCTTTTTATTTCTTTCAAGTTTATGCAAGTCTGTTTCTCTGAGCAAGATTAAAAGGAAATGTGTGCTGCATTTGCTAACCTAAATCCATACAAAAGCTTTCCTTATAAACTTAAGTGTTATCTCAAAGTGTATACAGTGACCTAGCAACTGACAGCTTGTCTCCTTAAAGTCAAAGATACATTTTCTACATTCTAAACTGTTTCCACATGCTATTGTACTCATATCTAAAAGCAAGTATCTAAATCTTTTACTGCATCCAGCTCAGGACCAAATATTCCAATTTTCTTTCAACATCTAAGTAATACTGCTTTCCTAGAGCTCATTAATCACCTATTTACCCTTCCCAATTTTACTAACACTTGTAACTATTTTTAATGGAATTTGACCAGACAAGCAATTCACAGACTGTTGAAGACAGATTTCCCAAGTACATATTACATTATCTGAAATGCATGACACCAACCCAAATAATGATAATGCTCAAATGTATGTCCTGTAAGTAGGCATTTCCAAGCACTAGAAGTTGGGTGTGTTTGCAGGTTCTGACATTTTCTCCCAGAGTCAGGCATTCAGGCTTTGCTTAGAAATTAGTCAATAGAAAATGGTGTCAGCACACGTGACAACTGTAAACCTTGTACATGGCACAAATGAAGAAAAAAATTTGCAGAATAAACGTATATTTTTTTTTTCTGCCTTCATATGTACATTTTTTTCTACTTTCCTTTATCTCCTCAACAACTCTCCCGACAAGCTATCCCATTAAATCTTAAATATCAAGATTCTCCAAATTCCAGAAAAATTAGGCCAATTATACCAGGGATATGGGGCTGGGTTCTGATGTGAAACAATTGCTGGAGGATTAAGTTCCCTGACACCACTGAAAATAAATTCACAATGATTTAATAAAAGTAATGTTTTATCTTGGGTATGAAAATTTAGTTCCAGTGTGTACTAGAGCCCCAGCTCTGCACTGGTTAAAAGAAACATGGTTATTCTTTATTTGATTTGAAGGTTTTATTTTGCATTTAGGGAAAAAAGTAATCTATCGTAGTTCATATCTTCATATACATTTTTAATTTATGTTCTGTGGACTGAGAGAAAAAGAACAAACATATTAAAATTGGATACCTGTCATCCAAACAGAGGAAACATTTCACGACATAATTTGCATGTTTAGCTCGGATCATCTCCACATTTAGTTGTCATCACTGTCTTAAATATTGCTTCTATTTCTTCTTCAGGAATTGAGGTACAGCTCTTTGACAGCATTTTGATTAAATGTCCTACATACTGAGCCATAACTCCACTTCCTGCACTTATTCTGAACTTATTTTAACTGCTCACTGATGACTTAACCCAAAATATTAATCTTTACTATTTTTTCCTACAAGTCTTGCTGCCCTGCAGGGAAATTTTTGACAGTATTGTTTAAGGAAGTCAGTTTTTCAAATACTGGGAATCGATGTTTTCTTTCATATAAATTTATTTTTGGCAAAAAATAGCTGGATTAAACAATAAGACTATTGTTATTAAGAGAGTCAGGCATCAAAATAAAAGCTAAGCAGTGAATCAGATAACTAGAACCAAAAGCCACAATTTAAAAAAGAAAAACTTAATTTTGCCTCTTTGCAAATATTATTTATCTTGCCTGTTAGCAATTCAGACTTCACTCCATCCCAGAATGTCTGAGTACTGACATGAATGAAATTAAGTAGCATTATGATATATCTTCACTTAACAGCTTGTCTTCTTAGCATAATCCCATTTTTTATAATTTGTATTCAAAAGAATCTAAAGAGTGTAAGGATAGTAGGGTAAATGCACTGTAAAAACAAAATAAATTAACCCAAACACTGAACTTCTTACATTTTAAGAATTGAAAACCTGGAAGAAACATATCCTACTCTGAGATACGAATAGCTCTGCTTCTGCTTCAAGTGTACAATTGGTCCTCCACTTAAACTTTTACAACCCTCATGCATCATTTTATTGCACCATTGCCACAAACTGCTTGTGCCCAGGGATTTTCAGGACTAATCCTCTTGAGCACAGAGGATTGTATTCTTGAACTATTGAACTGTTCTTCAATCATAGAATCATAGACTGGTTTGGGTTGGAAAGGACCTTAAAGATCATCTAGTTCCAACATCCCTGCATGGGGAGGGACACCTTTTACTCTGTCAAGTTGCTCAAAGCCCCATCCAACCTGGCCTTGAACAATTCTGGGGCATTCACAACTTCTCTGGGCAGCCTGTTCCAGTGTCTCATCATCCTCACAGTAAAGAATTTCTTCCTAATATCTAATCTAAATCTACCCTCCTTCAGTTAAAAACTGTTACCCCTTGTCATATCACTACACTCCCTGATAAAGTCCCTCCCTTATCTTTCCTGGAGGCCCCTTTTAAGTACTGGAGGCTGTTAGAACATCTCCCCAGAGCCTTCTCTTCTCCAGGATAAACAACCTCAATTCCCTCAGCCTGTTCTTACAGGGGAGGTGCTAGCTGAGGAAAAGCAGCATTGACTACCTCAGCCTTCTCTATATCCTGGATAACCAGGTCTCCCATTTCCTTCTGGAGAGGGTTCACGTTTTCCTTAGTTTTCCTTTGGCACCAGTGGCTAGTTTTAATCCTATCCAGGCTTTTACTTTCCTAACATTACCCCTGGCTGTTAGGACAGTTTTTCTGTGTTCCCCCCATGCTACCCGTCCTTGCTTCCACCCTCTGTAGGCTTCCTTTTTGAGCTTATCCAGGAGCCCCTGGTTCACCCACACAGGCCTCCTGGTCCTTGCCTGACGTCCTCGTTGTTGGGATGCATCACTCCTGAGCTTGGAAGAGGTGGTCCTTGAATATTTACCAGATCTCTTGAGCCCCTCTTCCTTCCAGGGCTTTATCCCACGGTACTCTACCAAGCAGGTCCCTGAAGAGGCAAAAGGCTGCTCTGGGGAAGTCCAGGGTAGCAAGCTTGCTATGCACCCTCCCCACTGATCTAAGGATCTGGAATTCCACCATTTCATTGGTGCTGCAGCCTAGGCTGTCCTTGAGCTTCACATTCACCACCAGCCCCTCTTTGTTGGTGAGAACAAGGTCCAGCATAGCACCTCTCCTCAATGGGTCCTTTATCACTTCAAGAAGGAAATTATCATCAATTTACTCCAGGAACCTCCTGGATTGCTTATACCCTGCTGTGTTGTCCCCCCAACAGATACCAGGGTGGTTGGACTCCCCTGTAGGGACCAGGCCTTGTGAATGTGAGGCTGCTCCTATCTCTCTTTAGATTCTCATCCATTATGCTTATAAACTTCTGAAATAGTGAATGGGCAAACCTGGTTTGTAATTTTACTGGTCTCTCTTTCCTTCTCACCAATAATTCCTACCTGAGAAAGGTAAATAACCTCTTTTCTTGATCTGGATTTGGTCCTGTTGTTCCAGTTTCATGTTAATTAACGTCACAGGAATGCATCAGGAGATTTTACTTTTGATGTGCTGAAAGTCAAGCATGCTTACATCCTGTATTGGTGTGGTAATTCTTGCTGTCACAGAACTGACAGTATAAAATAAAAATATGCCACATGCTTCATTACTGTGACATGCTTCAAATTATCCTAAGTCTACAAAATCCACCTGTCTACCTGTGTATAATGACTATCTAGCAAGTGCTGCTATGAGAAACAGTCCATGAAACAGTTCCATTCTAGAATATTCTGTAAAGTACCATGGAAAAGGCATATTTATGCTTTTCCTCAACCTGATTTGTCATATTAAATGGAAATGCACGTATCTTAATGCATTTGCATTTGTCATAGAAGAGGTTGAGGGCTTCAGTATTGGTGGGACTTCATTTAGTTTGAGCCATGTACCGAATACACCTGAGAGGAAGAAGTCACAGAGTAATCATCTGTTAGATGGCTACTTAATAATGCTTAAAATCGTATGGACTGTATACTAATATTAGTCATGGTAATATTCTTTTTATTGAAGGTTTCATAGGGTAATGTTCTATTCCAAATTTAAAAAAAAAAATAAGTCAGCCCTTATGTTAATTTACCTTATATATATGAACCAGATTTAAGAGTGTACAGAAGTAGAAGCTGACAGTGTTTCCAAGACCACAGAGTTACAAGTGCCCAGCTATTTTCAAATGGCCAGTGTACCTGTACTGCTGACATTGCAGATCCTAGATGAGCTATATAAGCAATAGCAATTTATTATGCTTTATAACATCAACGAAAACTAATTGTGCAGTAGTAAATAGTGCAATCGTTGTATACATCAGATTTAAATATTTTTTATTGTACACTGTGATTCTGACAACTGTATTGTCTTCTCATTACTTGTGCAGTTTTTGCACACTGATTGGTTTGGTGTGTCACTACTATAATTCGAGAACAAAAAAAGAATGCATGTGTTACTAAGACACTGCACTGCTAATTTCAGGTAGGGTCTGGACGTAAATATTTGGATTTTGCAGAAGATGGATAATAAACCCTTAGAACAGGTTTCTGGCAACAGTAAGCAATCCAAACCTGCCTAGCCTGTCTGTTGTTAATTATTGGTAATTTCTCATCCTTCATCCCTGTTAAACCACTCCTTGTCTTTACGCTACAAGGACGGGCAAAACAAAAACATTTAATCTGTGTTCTCCACTTCCCTCACTTCTGCTTTTCAATCCCCGTAGGGCCTGTAAGGCAGTCCCCATACATTGGGGTCAGTCTCCATACTTTGGGGCAAGTCAGAAGTGGTGGTGTGAAGAAGCTCTCCCTCTTGTGACATTTTTAGACCCTTAGCAGCAGCGCTGCATGCCCCTCTGGCTCACCAGTGCAATAGCAAGTGGTTGCTTGTAGGGAAGAAGGGAGACACAGGGTTTTTGCTGAAGTTTGCACAAAATGAGATGGGAAGGACAACTGGAGACCATTGTCAAGCAGGTAGTAGAGGGTGGTTGTCAAGAAGTTTGAAGCTTGTGGCTTCCAGCACCAGGAGAAAGGATCCTACTTCAATTGTAGACCTGCAGCTTTGGAGAGGTACAGCGCCCTGGGCAGGGTGGATAATGAGCAGGATTTGTCAAGAGCCAGCTGAGCCCAAGCCATGTGCCCACATGAATGGGAAAAGGCAAGCAGTAGCCTGAAGGGGAGGGAAGCACCAGCCTGCCAACACAATGTGATGCCTCCTAAAGCTGGAGGTGCTTAAACTGTATTTGGAATCATAAGTTTCCTTGAAAGTAGCTACTTGTAATTGCAGTAGGAGTGCTTCAGAATCCAGCAACACTTATTACCTGTAGTTCATACATCTGCCCTTCAAGCATTTCTTTCTCCTCCATGATAGACTCTAGCTGTGTAGAATTTTTAATGTCCTTACGCTCTGGGTAACCACAAAACTTTCTAAGGACATAAATTAAATCCAGATACAATCATAGTAATTGCTAGCTCACTTTTTTTTTTAAATCAAATCTTTTATTATAAATTGAGTAGAATCCCAAAACTGTTACTGTCTGCACTGTCAGTAGAGAGACTAATGGCTTGCACATGCACCAGAAGCTTAAAAATGAAGACATGCAAATGCAGAATGCAAGAGTGTAATGGCAGGAAGGGAAACGCAATAGTTCAAGAGCAATGTGTGCTCGAAGCCCAGAAAGCTAATAGCATCCTGGGCTGCATCAAAAGAAACATGGACAGCAGACTGAGGGGAGGCAATTCTTCCCCTCTACCCCACTCTCTTAAGACCCCATCTGGAGTACTGCATCCAGGTGTAGGGTCCCCACAGTGTCCCTGCCCATGCAGGGGGATAGAACTACATGATCTTTAAGGTCCCTTTCCAATCCAAACCATTCTATGATTCTATGACTTAAGAAACCTCTATCACACACAAAAAAAAGAAGGTATATGCAGGCGATAACTTACTTCTGTGAGTTTGAAAGCACCACTACAAGTGCCTTTATTGGAGGGATTTTTAAAAGCTATAATTTGATCCCTATCCTCATGCAGTCATGTAACCTTCCTCCTAAGTGTCACCGGCTTATCAGCAAGCATTTACTTAGAAGCTCTGATTTGAGGTCTAACAAAGGGAGAGGAACTGCCTTGCAAAAAGGCTTAGGCTGTGGAAAATACCTTAATGGACCAAATATCAACTCACATGCCCTCTAGAAGAACAAAGGATCTGGAAGACCCAGCCTACATCATAGCTACTCTGGATGTTCATTAAGTAACTATCATACAATATTATATTTTACAAGAAGTGTTTGATTGCATCATGCCATTTTTAAGAGGTGATGTTCAATTGTCTTAGTTAAACTGATTATGAAACCATAAAAATAATGAAACAGATATTACCAATATTTCCACAGCGTGGATGAAAATACACATATCTATCAAAGAAAATTAGATCAGCAGTAACAAAATGGAAAAAAAAGGCTTTCAGCAGTACAAGTTAAATAAAACAATCTGCAAAACAATTTGAAGATGTTTGAATTAAGAACATTAAAAATAAGATGCCCAAATAGAAGTCTCACTAAGTGTTCTTCTAGACACTATACACTTTTGCATATAAAGTTTTCAGTCAAAACCCTGTTCTACAACATTCAGTATATGCTCTCATGCTTTATACTGTAAACAATATATTGTGCCATATAAGTTATTTAATCATGCTTTACAAGCTTTATAAATCCTGTGTGCCAGGAATCCATGTACATAACCATTCTGTATTTGAGCAAACAGAAAAGCCACTATAAAAAAATCTTACCTTCTCAAACAAGTAAAACGTAGTTTCAGATCTCTTTTTTTTTTTCACCCTCCTCTTACAGGATCACAACAACAGCTGCTTGCATGATGGATCTACGCAGATATCCTCTGGATGAACAAAACTGCACACTAGAAATTGAAAGTTGTAAGTTACTGGAGGGAAAGGGTTTTCCAAATGACAGCTGTGCATTGAAAGACGTTCACAGGTTAGGTACAAGAGGAGCAAATTGTTAAAATACTGTGTGTCCAATGAGCTTCCACACTGAACATACCCAAAATAATTCTATAATACATAAGCCAAAATGTTTAATTCACATTATGGGTTGATCCAAGCTTGTAAGATGTCTCTCAAAATCTGTTGTTGAGAAAGGGAGAAGAGTATTTCTTGATGACTAGATCAGAGGACAGCAACCAAGCACTGTTCATCTTCAGTGCCTGGTCACCACAGAACATTCACCTCAGTGCATTCATCTCTAACAAAGATGAATATCTACCTCCCATGGTGGCGGCAATATACTTAGAGGTTATAAAAGGAAATAACTTGATACTTCAGCACCAAGGTTAATTAGAGCTTTGCTACTGTCTCTCTTGAGCACTAGATCAAGACATACACTTGCAAATTTTTGTCATTAACATAGTCTTTATATCTTCTATGATGCCAGCCTTTAGATAAATACCTGTCAAGGTTTTAGAAAAGAGTTTTTATCCTGGGCTACATGGAGACCAAGGCAAAATAATGCAGCAGTTTTCTAAGAATTTCCATTTTTCACATTACAACTGTGGCACTGTTAGAGTTTGGGTATTTTTTTAAAATCATACTTCTCTCTAATCTATGACATTCCAGAAAATATTGACAGATTTCCCCAAATACAAGTTCAGTTTACTGAAGAGAAAGAACAATTTTAGCATTTGAATGGATAGTTTGAAGTGTTAAATAAACAGAGAAGCAAACTGATCCAGGATTAACCGAAATAATTTCCTAATACTTATTTCATCAACAAAAGCAATGTTTTAATTGTCTGTAGCAGATTCCATTCAAGGAACTGAAAGTTCTCAGAAGCTGATTAAGTACATTACTCTACAGAAATTCTTTATATAATATTTTGCTGTGGAATAGAAAGAGATTAGATTTCCGAAAACCTCACAGCATCAATTTTCAAAAGGATTCCATTAGTCCTCATTTGCTTAAATTTGACAAATAAACATTTTCACAATACCAAAACAGTGGAATATTCACATATAAACATTCAATAGTATTGTAATAAAAAAATAAAATAAATGAGTCTAAACCAAAGAAGACAATATTACTTTGAGCCTTAGAAAACATTCCTGGGGAAAATTTTGTTTTATTCTGAACTGTAGAGGTTTTTATCAGTAGTGTATGCATAAATGCAATATATCTCAACATATCTTTCAGCTCAATGTTTATACTTGTTTATCATCTCTACTTGATGGCACAGTCAGTCTAGAGCACTAATGAGAGACAAGATGGGCTTTCAGCTCAATGTTTATACTTGTTTATCAATCATCTCTACCTGATGGCACCAGAAAGGTGCCCTATTTAAAGCATTGAAGTGGGCACATACTTTCAAAATTACTCTCTATAATGACGTATTTTTTTTCTTTGTAAGTACATAATCAATATTAGCGTTAATATAAATCAGTGGAGGTGCAGCTTTTCATTCAGGATAGGATGAGATTGTTCAGCCTGGGATTGTTCATCCTGGAGAAGACTTCTGGGGGATCTTATAACTGGCTTCCAGTACCTGAAGGGAAGCTACAGAAAGGCTGGAGAGGGACTTTTCACAAGAGTGTCTCGTGACAGGACAAGGGGAAATGGTTTTAAACTGAAGGAGAGTAGGTTTAGAGTAGATCTTTGGAAGTTCTTCAGTACGAGGGTGGAGAGACTCTGGAATAGATTGCCCAGAGAGGTTGTGGATGCCCCCTCCCTGGAGGTGTTCAAGGTCAGGCTAGATGAGACCTTGAGCAACCTAGTCTAGTTGAGAGGCATCCCTGCCAATTTCAGGGAGGTTGGATTAGATGATCTCTAAAGCCCCTTTGAACCTAAGCCTTTCTATGATTCAGATTTATCATGGTTTAACCTCAGCTTGCAACTAAACACCATGCAGCCCCTCACCTACTGCTCCCACACATACACACCCCATGGGATGGGAAGGAGGACTGAAAGAAAAGGGTGAAACCCTGTGGGTTGAGATAAGGAAACCTTAATAGAACAATACAGAGAAAAAGCAACAGTAATAACCATAATACTAATGAAATTATATGTAAAACAAGTGCAAACCGTGAGACTCTACTGGTACTCGATGTGCGTTTCCTGCTCTGGCTGCGTGCTGAAGCCACAGGCTGAAGCCAGGAACCACTTCCCCAGGCCAGCCCTCCTCATATATAGAGGACATGATGACAGTATGGTATCAAATATCGCATTGTTTGGTTTGGTTATTTATCCTGGCCATGGCTACTCCCAGCTGCTTGGGAACATATCTTAGCCAAACCCATGACAAGATTTTAAATCTGTTGGTAAGGAACTTGAAAAGTTTTCCCAATAATTATTTGCTTTTGTTCCTTTTCCTGGAATGTCATTTTACAGTGATTTTAGAATTCTCTGACAGGCCCAGAACAACAAACCTTTTATTCCATCAGCAAAAGATTTCAATCAAGTAATTTTCATTATACCTACTGTGAATGTTTATTTTTACTAGAGAGCATTGTCTGAACAGAACTTGATCATTTATTTCTTTAGAGATTCAGAAATTCTGGTTTTTATTTTTTAAGACCCCAGTGTTTTGGCATTGCAGGCAGACATCTCAGAAGGAAAAGCAGGGAGACAGTGTTGTCAAGGTTCCCCATGAAGCACCTCAAAGCTGCAGTCCCAAGTCAGCACAATAACCTGTTCTCTGTTCACCGTTTAAAATGTGCAAGGAAGTCTGTGGAAGGACATACTGGTTATTCACCATATTAAACCCCAGTAGCGTGGCAAGCTAGGACAACTTGATATCCATGTAATAAATGCTTGTGTTAGACCAACTTGCATTTACTTTCCCTGCACGACTGCTTTCAGTTAGTCTGTCAGTACCTACATTGCCTTGAGTCAATTGAAGCCCCGCAAATCCACACCCCTGTGTATAAACTCATACAGCCATCTTCTTCTCATTCCTGAGAAGCAGAGGCAGTAGGCAACCAAATTCCCTTTCCCATGCTCTCCTTCACCCTACCAATCTCCCCAGTTACTGCCTGCTAATACAAAACTGAGTCTCACAATCCACTTCACAGGACCTACAGAGCCACTCATTAAGCTGCATGTGAGCTTTGCCATTCCCTGCCTTTTTTGGTACAAAACAGTTTTCTTGATGTTGCTTGCTGCTGTTTGGCTCATCTTCTGACAAACTTAGGAAGGCAAGCTTGATATTCAAAATAAACATGGATATGTTTATTTTGAATATCAAGATGTGACTCATTCTTCAAAGTGCATAATACATCTCTTCAGTAACCTTACCTGATCTGCAGAGAAAATTGATTGCTGTGCTACTGTATATATATATATATCTCCAAGTGGGAGACTTCATACTGAAGTTGCGTTCATAGTGAATTCATACTTGAATTTGTTTGCTGGGAGATAGTTGATTTGAAGTCTCCAGCCAAATCATGACAAAGCTAATCAAAGTACATGAGCATTTATCAGCTAGCAGTCCAAATAATGAAACCAGACTGACACTTGGCTGGCTCATACCTCTTTATTCAGAAGCTTTCACATAAACAAAGCTTTGCAGAGATGAATGCTCAGTGAGAGTGGACTTAGTACTACCACTGAGACTTCATCAAGAATCAAAATTAGCATCAGATGAAATAAGCAATTAAAATGCTAACACAATCAGAGCTGAAAGAATACCATGTCATCCATGTGGCCAGTCACACATCGACAAAAGAAAATTGCTTTTCAGACCTTTTGAACATTTCCTATGAATAAATCATATCTCCAGAGGTACATAGGTTGATAAGTTAATATTTGTTGACCTGATCCAAAGAAATTAAGAAAAATCTTCATTCACAATCTGCCATCAGGTCAAAATTGGCAAAGTACATTACTTCCCACAAGTATTTATTCACCTCTCTTAGTAGAATCGATCTAAAGTGGTGATAACCATGACCATTGCCTCTCTGTTCATGCCACACGCATTGGGCGTGTGACTTTTTCTTCTACGACAGAACCAGTTTATGAGATTCTCACCCTCAACCTCTCCTTCCAGCTCCTGCATCACTCTTCAGCTATTCAGCTTTCTGTGCCAGCATACAAATCTTTATAGAGATAGGATGAAAGTCAAATCGTTAACTTTTTCTTGGTTTAAAAAAAATATCTCTTTGAAAGAAAGGCTTACCCACCTCATTTTTGAGAGAGATAGGAATTTAAAAAAATACTGGGGCAGAACTGTTCCTTAACTAAAAGAGTCAGGGAAGGTGCCTCTGTAGTCACTAGGCAGTCACTGGAACTGCCTGCAAGCAGCATCTCTCACCACTAGACAGGTACTGTGCACTATGTGCACTGGCAGACCATTTTCAAAGCCCTGGAAAGTGGGTTTGTTCTTTTTTATATTGTCTATGGTTATTTGGTTTAACCGACATGGCACCAGCTTCCAGACCAATACCATTTGTGGAAACCATCACTGAACAATAATCACTACTTTGACAAGATGTGCTCCAAGGTGCTGTTGTCACCGACTTTCTTCTTCTGTTGCCTATGCAGGAATGTAGTAACAGTAATACCAACCTTCTTTAAATCCTAAACTTGTTTAACAGCATTTTTGTCCTTGGTGCTGCCAGTAATCGTGCAAGCTTAATATATGCAGAAAGAAAACAATAAATGGAACTGGACACAGGCAGCAGAAAGACCTGTATGGTTGTTTAAATCTATGCAATACTAATAGCCCTAAATTTAATAGCTCTCAGCAGCATGTAATGACATAGAAATAACATGTTTGATCTTCAGCTGGTGAAAACTGGCATGGTTCCATTTTTGCAAATTAAACTATCACAATTCACACTTCAAATCTTCTCTATCTCCTTTTTTATTAGCCATTTCAAATGTTTGTTCCAAGTGGATGGCCCTTTCCTCAGCCCCACACTTTAAATTAGATCTGATCTGGAAAAGTACTCTAAAGTAACACAAAAATGAAGATACATGTTCATGTTAAGAGAGTTCAGTGCCTGTAAAAAATGCACATGACAATTTGGAATTTAAGCATAAGACAAAAGGGGAATAACAAACTGTATGGGCATGTAAAATATCTATCCTGCATTTAAGTGGAAGTAGTTATTAAACTGATTTCCACTCTCCTGCAGAGGTAAATGCATGGCTTGCATGGAGGTGCATACCTGCAGGTGCAATCACAAGCAGTATGACTGTGCAGTAGAAACAGCAAGCAAAAGTTTAACGGTTAGTTAAACCAACACTGAGACACTAAACAATGGCCAACCATTCTTCACACCTGTGAGCATTAAATGCCCCTAAAAAAAAAAATAGCACTTTATGAGCTTTATGTTCTTCCAATCCCATGTACAAGGACATTAGGGCTGTCGAGTGGTTCCCTAAACAGCATCCTTTGGAAAGCATGCCAGTTAACACATTTTGCACTCTGATTCACAAGTGTTTACATGCTGCACCATCCTGTCTCCTTGTGTTCGAAGCCCTGTCTGCTTCCTCAATTCAGTCTTCCTTATTTACCCAAGGTCAGGCTGTGGGTAGACTGTGTATGGATGTGAAGCCAGAAAGCTGCTGCAAACACTGCCCCTCAGTGTGAGAGCTGCAGGATCTCCTTCATTCCTGATGAGTGGCAGGAAGGTGACATCTGCAAAAGTCCTCTCCCTGTCCCAAGGTGCTTCCCCACCTCTAAACCAAGGAAGGTGGAGGTATTTTCCTCTCCAGAGGTTCAGCACTCCCCAGTGCATCCACAAAAAGCTCCACAGCTCTGTAGCAGTGCAAGAGCACACCAATACTGTAGCACAGGCAACCTGGCCCTCTCTTGAGTTCCCCTGAGTTTTTAAGGGAGACCTACTCCTACTGCAGAAGGAGCATGCTCCAAAGGAGCCAGGCAGTCCCACAGATTAATTGCTCTTAAGCTGCTCAAATAATAGGTGAACATAGCACTATTTGGGAACATAAAGAAAGGCAGTGAGTCATCACACCTCACAAGGATGCTGTGGAAAGCAGCCAAAGACAATCCCTGAAAATCTAAAGTGCTAAGAATTGTTCCTTAATAATACTTACCAGTGAGTAATTTAAAGCACTGAAAATAGCAGCGAAACAACTGTGCTGCACAGGAATGGGAAAAGAGCATAAAGAATCAAATGCTGCTCTATTATCAAACCTCTCCAGCAGAGCAGCCAACGCAGGGATAATGCGCACTTATATTGAGCCAGAAGATTATTTTCATTTTTAAAATTACATTTTCAGCTTTCCTGAAGCTATCTTACAGGACTGCAGAAGCTACGTATGCACAGCTGACAACTAGAGAAATGTATACATTTAGGAGGGGGGAGCATTTTGCCTGCCCATGTTCCTTCACACATATTTTCACGCCTTGCTCAAGCAGTTCAACTTATTCCAAATTCTGCAGTGGCAGCTGGGGAGACCATATCAGAGGCTTTACACCCATTTCAGTGTCTAATACCATGATGGCCACTGGAAACTTCTGTGTATAAAAATCAAGGGATTTTATAACTGGAACTGCTTCATCAGCAGAGCTAGGATCTGTAACAATCCATTTCTCACAGATTAGCATATGCTGGTACAGAGGAGACTTAATACTTGGCTGGAGGTTACCCAGGCTGCTTGGCACTGTCATGTGAGCTCTGATGGATGTCAGCTTGGCAATTTAAGATTTTAATCCCCCAGCTGTTAGTTCTGCTGTACCAGGTAGCCTCTGGCAAGGGCTATGACTGCTATGGCAGTTCACAACCTAGTGCCTTGGCAGAAGTCCACTGTGTCTGCCAGCAGCTGCATGGGCTGGCATGGGTAAGATGCAGAAACACATCTTAAGTGATAAAGGGGCAGAATGAAGTAGGAAGCATCAAACTGCTGCAGCTAAATCACCCATCCCTTGTCTGTCAGAAACTACTGACTGCACACAGCTGCCCCACTCTAGCATCCTTCTCTACAAATACAAGTACTGACCTCACCACAACACCTAGAAGCTAAGACAGGACCCTGTTATTACTCTAATACTCTTTGTCCCCTTAGTATCACAATCACAGCATAACCTTGTGGACTAAGCTTGCACCAGGCTTTTGCTCAACAGAAAAAAAAAATAAAAATAAAAAAAGATATGCCAACAGCACCACTCTGACAATAAATGAAGTCCTCATTTGAGGTTTTTCTTCCAGCACCCCCCAAACTTAAGTGGAATGTGTTTTACTGTCACAGCAGAGAGAGGATCGGACTGTGCTCTGATTTCACAGAATCACAGAATGGTTTAAGTTGGAGGGGACCTTAAAGAATGTCTAGTTCCAAACCCCTGCCTTACAACATGCATACTGTGTATTTCACAACAGGTTTGACCAGATTATCAGAACTGTCCCTTTGGTCTCAATAATCTGTGTCTCACACAACTGTAGTGCTGCAGCAGGATGCAGGGATGAACACTGAGCCATGCATTAGCCTTGTCAGCAGCACTCTTAGAAACCACTTCACTTGTGTGGGTGAACTGAACAAGCCCACAGAAACCTGAACAGAGCGAGTTGGGGAAAAGAAGATTTATTTAGTCAGCTACAGCATAGAAAATGGCAATTCTGCCTTGACTCTGTTGTTTCCATGTCCCTGTTTCAGATACAAATAGACTTCACAGTAAATATACATAATGCTTTGATGAAAGCACAACCAATGTAAAGTGATATTCCAGTGAATCAATAAAGTGCTCCACTTGAACCTCTGCATAGTTTATTGCCAGAAAAAAAAAAAAAAACAACTGTGTTCTTACCTAGGCATTCATTATCACCTCTGTTGGCACAGAGTGGTCTGACAGAATGATATTTGAACAGATTTATCACAGCTCCCTGCTTGCGACAAGATTGCATTGATTCAGGGTATGATTGCATTTCAACTACCAAGGATGTGAGAACCTACACCTCAAACAAATAAGGCTATTTTTATTAGAGGTGGAAATCCTGTATTAAATCCAAGCTTTCCCAGGCAGCTTTTCCTTTGCCTGTCTGCAGGCACCAGATATCTAACAATTTATTCATGCCTGGCAACAAAAATTCACTAATGAATATGACTGTGCTGGTACCTGAGGCAGTAGGAGCTTTGAGCTGAACCCATTCATGTCTTTTCCCTAAAGTATACACAACCACTAAAAGGGCAACTGGTCTCTTCCTGCCTCTTCTCACAAGCATATCAAATGGATTCCACAGAAGGCATAATTTCTCCCCTTCCAAAGGACAATGGTCAGAGTATTCTAAAAACCAGCTGCAAGGCCCCTTCCCAGTTGGAAAAAAGGCTGAAGGGATGCTCACCTCTATACCTGTTTAAAAGAGATTCCATCTTTCTGATGTCTGTAATGAAGACAGCTCCCACTCCTCACAGTTTCTTAGGCTCTGCCACATCTGTAAATGAACATGTCAGACATAAACCCATGTCCCAGCATGTTTTTCTTCCTACAGGCCCTGCAAACTATGGGGAAAAAAAAAAATGCACTTTTTCTCCACTTTGACTTGTCTCTGGTTATTACAGCACAGCACTGGGAATAAGAGCTCTCTCCTGCTTCCAGCCAATTCCTTTAACTGCTCTAAAAAAACATACTTAGCCTTAAATGTCTTTCAAACTTGGTGGACTATGAAGAGAGTGAGCAAGGTATCTGTTCCAAAACTCAGATCACTCAGACAGTGGGATCTTTCTGAGATCAACTATCTGAATGCAAAAGGCAGAAGAGTTCCCGCCTGCCCAGCTTGACTTAATCTGCCAGCTCTAAGTGATACAAGGTTCTCAGCATTTAATCCAATTCACAGCACTCACAGTTCGCAGGTGGGTCTCTATCCATCCTTTCTGCTGTAGTCCCATTGCTGCCAGCTCTATGACGTGCACAAAACACCTTATTTCACAAGGGCTCTGCAGTGGATCAGGTGCCATGTTCAAGCAACTAGCTCCCACAATTGCTAGCAAAAAGAAATAGTTAACACCAGAAAAGCACACTTTGTCACAGTACGTTAGTAAAACAAGCCACTTAGTACCATAGGAAACATCCCAGCAAGATCAGGAACAGAGATCAGCACACACAAGCTGCTAGCATGATCCCATATACTGCCCATTGGGACAGCAGTGTAACTAATCTCTGGGCCACACATTTTGCAATTTGAAACACACTTTAATCATTTTTAAAGACATTCAGATAATACACCCTAGGGTCACTCCGTATACCCTATGCAGAATACACACACCGAGTTTGTATCACTGCAAATTCACTCTCAGAAGGATTGCCCCTGGAGACTCTGCACACACACAGCAATCTGTAGGTCCCCATTAACTTCTGACATAGCTGAAATGCCATCCTCCTGAGCTGCAGAGAACATGCTGGCAGCAAAACAGGAGTAGTTGTAAGGTTATAGCATGAGCATCCGCAGCAGCAGATTTAAACATCACAAGGACAGAAAGACTAGCACGTAGCTGTGGAGCTGAGCAAGTTATTTTTCACATACTCTAAGAGGCAGATTCACAAATAGATTGTTGATATTGAAACTGAGAAATTAGCCAAATAGGACTGTATGTTTCTTTTTTTTTTTTTTTCCCCACATCAACTTATAATGTATTTGTGGCTCAGTTTGAGTAATTTCTTACTGCTCATTTTTTAAGCTAGTTGCAAAGCTAAAATAATTCATTCTTCACAGTACACTAGTGTTAAGACACAGTGACTGCTCTGTTTCCACACTTGGGAAAGATTTCTTTCCCCAGAGGGCTATAAACCATTTATTTTGCTTTCACAATGTGTTTTTACACTGCACACAAATTTAGAAGTTACTCAGATACTGGTAGTATAGTCTATATAACTTTCCCCTTTTTATTTGCAAAAAGATGGATAGCTTGTCTCTATATGGATGCATAGATTTTAATAGCAAATACTTGACACTCAATTATTTCAGTGCATGAGCATGTTAAATTAGCCATATCACCTATCTGGTATATCTTAGGCATTTTTCTGTTACACAGAGTTATTCTCACCAACTGCTCGTCTCATTTCAGTGCCATCTGAGTAGCCTCAGAGGTACCAATACAGGGCGCAGACTGTCCCCTGGTGTCCACAGACGACAGGAAAGCTGGGGCCAAGCCACATCCCGGCACAGCTTCACCAGGTCTCAGTCTTCAGCCTCTGAGATTCTCCAGGCCAGGGGAACAGTTGCACAAGGAAAAGCCAAGCTTGCTTTTCAAAAATAAAGGTTCACTTCGAGGAGGGGCTGATTCCTCTGGAAACAGCTGTGCTCTTAAATGAGTCCATATTTGTCTGCAGTCTGAGCAGCAGGAAAAATAATCTCTGCACCTGGTCATATCACATTTTTGGAAGAGCTGGCATATTGTGCTTTGAGATAATGCAGTTAAACTGTACTTATGGCTGTAAAAACCTAGGATATGTATTTACTTGTCTTCTGCCAAGGTATGAACTGCTATATAAACCAAACAAAATCCTAGAACAAATTGGAAGATTCTGGTACTCATGGATTCAATTCAATTTGTGAGAATGACGCCTTGCCCCAAATGCATCTAAGTTTACAGACACCATAAATCTTGATAAATTCTGTATGCAGTGCCTGTCTATTCTGAATCTTGATCTATACCTATGGTCTTTGATTCTGCTATTATAAATATAAAGAAAACACAATGTCTCAAGTCTCAATGTGGAAAGACAGCAGACCTGACCTGGGACAACATTAAGTTAATTGTATTAAGTGGGCAGTACACTCATACTCAAGTCCTCCAGCCCATAGGAATCTATTCTGCAAAACTGAGAACAGAATTGAATCCTTCAGATAAAATTCTTAGTGCTTCCTCCATAAGTTTTCTGCTACCATTTTTAACATATTTATCTTCCTCATAAACTTAAAGCAACAAACATTAAGTGCAAGAGTAGACTGTACAAAGAAACATTGGCCTTTACGAGCAAACCACAGTGTGTGGAAAACATCAAGAAGAAAACATTAGGCATTTCAGTTGTGTTTGAAGGGCTCACTCGCACTGATTATTTTAACTGAATTTATCTTTTCTGGTGATTGGCAATCCCTAATTCATCAGATTTCCACAGAAAGAGCAGCACCAAATTTCCCAGACTGCCAGCCCAGATCTCTATCTATGCAGGAACAATCTGTGCAGAGAGGTGCACATTTTCTCCCCTGTGCAAGCCTGGTTTGTACAAGGGACAACTGTGCCTCAGCTTGTAGATGGAAACTGAATTAGACTATGATGTACTTCACATAAGACACTGGATGCCAGGATCAGGTCTGCGTAGCCATGGTGCTGATGACAAGGGAAAATGGAAAGGCTGCACAGTCACTCTAAGTACAAATCTGAACCAACGAAGCAGCACCTAAAGGTTCTTAGATCACTACCCACTATATCTGTTCCTGTTAGTGAGGTGCAATTTTGATTAATACCCTCAATGACTTACTTTTAACTCAGAATATAAGGCTAATCTCCTCAGCAATCTATTTCTATTCTCAGTCATGTACATTCTGTAAGCACCTATGAGTGCTAAGTTACCTACAGAGAGTTCTTCCTGAGAAAAGAGGGTTATTTAACATATTACCTTTTCTAATCTATACCATGCAGACCATGACTGCCATATTTGAGTTCACATTCAAGGTCAAAGCAACAGAACCCACAATTCAAATATTTCATATACTTACTGTGGGCAGGAATTTGTATCAACAAGATTTGGCTCAGAGAAGATTACTCAGCATTCTCTGGTTATAAGACCTTGGACCTTCTCTCTTTATTGCAGCATCTACTGCTCCATTAACAACTCGTAGTAGTCCATTGATGAATATGTGCCGCATGTCTGCCTCCACACAAAACTGCTGATACTAAGCTGACTTTGTACATCAACCACCTAAGAAGACTGTTCCTTGACTTTAGCCTACACTTTTAGCCACAGAAATGCAATATTCATTCTTTTAATTCTTAGGGGAAAACAGCAACCACAGCAGTATGACATCAAGTGTCACTTTGGTATCCAAGAAGCTATCCATCTCCTCGGTGAAGAACTGTACTCTAATCCTGAATCCAGCCTGTTCATCACCTAAGGGAACACACAACTTGCTAATTCTGATTTTCAGCCCAGGCTGTACAGTCATACCAGACTAGGAAGGCCTAACATTTCCTGTGTACCCCTGCCTTGGCTTAACATTGATTTGCCACGGTGAAATTAATCCCACAACATGTTGGTAAAATACTTTCTGTATTCTTTCTATAACTCCCTTTTATATGCACTTCATGTTTCCCTACGAAATGGCAGTGGATTGATTTGGTACAGTATTAAAGTCTATGGATGAAAAGTGGTGTATATTATCTTAGTAGTTAACAGATAATTGCTGTTTTCTACTCTAGTTTCGCCATTTTATTCCTAATCATTGCTAACACAAATTCAGCCTCAGAACACAAAGGGACCCAGGAAATGCTTGTAGCTTGCATTGCTTAGCCCAGCTGTGAACTACAGCATGTGTCATGGCGTTTAAAATTATTCTGGGTTATCTCAGTGCCTTAGCAGAGGTAAGTTTTATCAGGAGGAACCAATGCCATCCCAGTTTTATAAGTGATGGGAATCATTTCTATAGAAGCAAGACCAGGATTCAGTCTAAATTTCTTTTCCCTTTCTCCCTCCCCGCCCCCCCCCTTCCGAGTAATAGATTTATAGCTGTAACAAGTACAGATCTGGATGTACTTTGCCCTAAGCTTTGGTTCTTTGTAGGATGTTCTTGCTCCTATTTCTTGGCAGTACAGAATTAGTATTTACCTATGGTTACAGAAGTAAAGCAGACCAGTGAGAAAGTTTTAAAAGAATAGTCAAATCTACATTTCCTTTCATGGTCTTGTAACAATGTCATAAACAACAACATGGTATTTTTCAGGTGAGGCTTTTTACCCAGGGAAGTGTATTGATTCAGTAATGTGTAGCTATTTTTACAAAATATGCATGCAGAAGAAGTGTAATATATGCATAATACATGTGCTTTGTAAATTTTCTAACAAGAGTCAATATTTCAGCAGTCAAAATGGTATTCTTACCTGAAATGAATTTTGTTTAGAAAACTACTTTTCACCTAGTTATTCTTAATTTTGTCTGAGTGAAAATTTTCAGGTAGCTCAGTATAACTTTAAAACTTTCTACAACTGTTCATGAATTGAAAATTCATCTACTTACAGAGTAAGAACAGTAATTGAGACCACCATGAAAACTTCATTCTCATTATTTATCCAAAAAGCTCAAGTATAGTGGTCACACACCTGAATTAAGGAATTAAAATTTTTAAAGAGTTTTCACTGTCTCAGACAGGGGAACACAATACTGCATAGAAATAAAAGGTGTACTTGCATAAGCCATCCTGGCAGAAGTAAGAAACACAGCATGTCCTGAATCACCTGCAGTCTGACTCCTGTTGAAAACAGAGACCCTACTGCCTTAAGCAAGAGCAGATTTTGGCCTGACATGCTGAAGCACAAACCAGATGGACCTGGATTTTAAATACCTTTTTCACCAAGTGCAACAGCTGTATCTAAAATTGGAGGAGTCTGCCTGGCAACAGAATGAGAGCACTTAGAAGTAGATCTTAATTAGTCAAATGAACTAAGTGCTCAAGGGCAAGATGTTTTTACAATACAAGCAGACAAAACTATGTACCGTGCAATATTGACTGAACTAAATTAATTGAACGCTAAGCAGCTGGACCTCTGTTGCTAATGTTTACATAATGTCCTTAAAAATAGTGTTGTTCTCTTTTTAACTTTGCAAAGCAACTCAACTTAGAAAAAACTTCCAGGATTATGGGTCAGACTGGGATAGCCACCTGCTGTACAGCAGCTCCAGATGAGAAAGAAAGAGAAGAAAACCGAGGGATGGAGAGACTGATTTGCATCATACTTATAAACTCTACATAAAAATGTGCTCCTGACAGCACTCCAAGCAAGTTATATTAGTCTGGTTCATGCAAAGATGTGGAAGTCCTTTGAATTGGCAAAAGAAGCAAGGGACCACTTGAAGAAGTGGGCTTCCAAGAGAGGTCAGATCTCTCTCAACATGCTGGGATCTCTCATCCTGAGTCAGGCACTCCCAGCCTGTGCTGCCAGGATTGGAGCAGAAAAAAAAATAGTGTTCTGCATTTTGCCACTCCTGAAAATGGACATTTTCACTCCTCATCTAACCAGGGAGAAACAAAGGGTAGAAGATTTAAAAAAAAAAAAGGGGGGGGGGGGGGGGGAGAGGAATTAAAGTAGGCCAACCTCACCAGAAGAGGTCAAGAGCTTTGGTTTAACTTTATACAGATTGAGATATATCTGGTGTACACTATAAGTGTACACTATAATTTTTGACACTGGCTACTGGAAAGAAACAACCCCTCTCTTCCCTGCTCCAAACTCTCAAGCACCAGCAGCAAGTGAACCTGGATGCAAGGCAAAGCAACTATTGGGGATGATCTCCTCATGAATAGCCCGTACCACAATGACTGTTGACTAGCTTTTAGACAAGAATACAATGGTGTGACTGCAGAACTTTGCCGGTTTAAACCCCACAGAGAAGGGGGATTCAGGCAAAGAAGCAAGAAACGTGGAAGCAGTTGAACAAAAAGAACCTCAGCAGTTTTAAGTACCAAAGTAACTAAAGTACTATTTTCAAACTTCACACATCAGAGCCACTCAAACTGGATTATAAAATGAGAAACTAGCTAAAGGTGTGTAGAAACTGATGTATGATGTTTGTACTTATCAGGGCTGAACTGCTAATAGATCACTTCAATGATGAAGTAAAAATGAGTTGTAAAGGTGAAAGTCATGAGACAGGCAAATCAGGCTGCAGAGGAACTTGTTTGACCCTTAACTGCTATACTGTTTCACATGAAACATCTATCTCACCCATCATTTTATTTCTGACAGTGGCCAGCAGCACATACCTGTGAAGCTAGAACAGAGCATAGGATATACATGCTTATATTTCTTCAGTAAAATCCTCCAGTAAGTGCTCTGCAATTTGCTACCCTAAATCAGAAGTAGTATCATTATGTTTAATAATTTGAACAGATATTTATTCTGTGAATATATGGTCACTTCTGAACAAGCATAAACTTCTGACACTCGTGTCACCTTCTTTCAATGGAAGCAAGTCAATACTTCTTCGTCTCTTGTGGCCCTTGTGTGTAGCCAGCTTAGTACAGCTATTTTGAAGAAAGAAAGAAAAACTGCATATAATAGTCAAGAAACAGCACAACATTGTGCATTTCCTCTCCTTTCCTAAGAATTCCTTAGTTTGTTATTTTATAGCTAATAAGAATGAAACTAACTAGTGAACAGAAAAACAAAACAAAAACATATACTAAAGGTGTTTGCACAGTAAGGCAAGGTTGTAATTCACTCTCTGAACTAAATTAGGATGTTGCAAGAGTTACTTTATGCTGTAATAACATTTATTTTCTGCTTCTAATGGATGGAAAGTGATGTCTCCAACTGGGATGGAACAGATTGCCCCATATGTTAAATTAATTTTTGAGAAACCATCTTAAATAACTGACTATTTGTAGTACTCTAGTAGTCTAACCAAGTTTTCATTTGGGTCAGTATTGCTTAGGCTAAATTCTGGCTCATATCCCCAGTTACAATGTGCCATCTGTCTATAGAAGTATTTCTCAATTAAAAAACAAAATAGTCACTAATAGATACAAACACCCACTCAAATACAGGTGGCAAGGGGCCTTTTCAAGCACTTCTACCACCTTAATGTTAGCTAGTGACATTGCTTTCCAAAACACATCTTCACATCTGTGATGCCCCATTCATGTGTTTGGTTTAAGCTGAAAGAGCACAATAAATTGACCACTGTATGGACCACCTCAGTGTTACGCAGAAGAAACACTTTACCTTCCTGTTTTAATACCATCATAGAAACAATAACTGTGTGAAACAAGCAAAAAAGTTATTGTAAGAATACATTCAGCTACAAATACCAAGTTGTTAGGAAAGGGACAATCCAGTGGGGATGGAAGAAGGCTGGGTTCCAGCCTCATGTCCTTACACGAGGCCAAATGGTTTAGGGCACACAAAGTGGAAATATTCCTTTGAAATGCCTTATATAGACTCGGCTCCCTAGGGCAGAGACCCTGTTGCTCAGTGTTTCGGAGTTGCCCGCCCTGGAGAATCAGAAGGAAAATGGGGCTCCATTTGGACATCTCTGTGGAATTGGTAATAATAGTAGAACCATTACTTTATTTGTGAAGTTAATGTAATACTGACCTTTATTTATCCCAAAGGTATTTGAGGTGGTAAGTGCTGCAGTGGCAAATAAAACAGCCTGGTGACATTAACATCTAATACACTATTAACCTCAGCTATAACACAATATCGGCAACATTTCTAAAATACTTTTTTTTCTGTAAACAGCAATACTTATACATAACCTATTTCTTACCATGCTCAGATCTAGTTACTTTTTAGATTTGTGGTACTTCTAAGTGCCCTCAGCTGTTGGTTTAGAAGGAAAAGTGAGAGGGAAAAAAAAAAGTGTTGGTACTTCAAGGACTGTATTATTATTTGTAGACATTTTCTAGGAAGCAGAAGTTAGTATCCCTTGCTGGGCAGTTAACCATTTTGATAGTTTTGAAGCTGGAAAAGAATCTAGCAAGCAAAAAAAAAAAAAAGTCTTAAATAGATAAAAACCATTTTCATGGGGCCTTTATTAATTTTTTAATTTTTTTAAAAAAATCTAGCTATCGTTTGCTATTTAGGTCAACAAAATCACAGGCAGAAATCCTGAAAAATCGTTTCATTAAATGGGCTGGACTGCTAGGGATGCCAGCCCAGACACCAGGCCAGGTCCGCTCCAGAAACGGTGAGCGAAGGTGTTCAAGTCCCGACGCGTCCT
>NW_008619472.1:0-7574 GCF_000691845.1 Merops nubicus | reverse complement strand
GCCAAGTCCTATTAATAAACCCGGAGGTTTATACCTCTTTGTTGGTATACATTGCTCCTGGACACAGAGGAGGTGCTCCCTAAATACTGACCAGCTGTCTTGAGCCAAGGCTGTCCCTAAGCCTCACATTGGTCACCAGCCCTTCCTTGTTGGTGAGAACAAGGTCCAGCATAGCACCTTTTCTGGTTGGTTCCTCTACCATTTGGCGGAGGAATTTGTCATTTATGCAATCCAGGAACCTCCTGGATTGCTGGTGCCTAGCTGTCTTGTCTCTCCAGCAGATGTCAGGGTGGTTGAAATCCCCTATGAGGACTAGGGCTTGTGACCGCGAAGCCGCTTCTATTTGTCTGTGGAGGGCCTCATCTGCTTTCTTCTGCTGGTCAGGTGGCCTGTAGCAGACCCGTACAGTAACATCACCCTCCCCTGTCTTGCCTTTCATTTTAACCCATACACTCTCAACCAGCTCATCATCCTTCCCCAGGTGGAGCTCCACTGATTCCAGCTGGTCCCTGATATAGAGGGCAATGCCTCCTCCTCTCCTTCCCTGCCTGTCCTTCCTAAAGAGCCTGTATCCGTCTATCTCTACATTCCAGTCGTGGGAATTATCCCACCAGGTTTCAGTAACAGCCACTATGTCATGGCATCCCAGCAGCACAGTGGCCCTTAATTCATCCTGTTTGTTGCCCAAGCTGCGTGCATTTGCATAGAGGCACTTCAGGTGGGCTGGATATGTTGTCCTCCTGTGGCAATTTTCCTGTGGCAAATTTTTATGTGTGTGCGTGTGGTCACCATTGCCCTGGCAATGCCAAGACCTCGTCAACCTCTCCCATGAGAGCTGCTGACTCCTGACATGTCTCTCCGCTCCCCTGGTGTTTCCCTACCAAAGCAAAACCTCAGGAAAACAAGGTTAAATTTCTTTAACGCTCATTCAAACCTAATCACTCTCTTCTCTTAGAAACTGTATATTCTTCAAAGTGAGTTAGACTGTGAGAAGAAACAGTTTCTGCATTAATGTGACTTTGAAATGTCTTTGCTTTTTTGTGGTATTCTCAGTGTGAGAGCCATGTGAATGTGGGAATTGAGGATGCGTGCTGCTGTACAGATCTGAAGTAATTTTGCCTGGAGTTAATTTCTGAACTAATTTCATTGATGCACTTGGACTCACTCCAGAGATGCTTTTGTATAAGCAGCACTCTAACATCTGTATCTCATCCACAGGCACAGAATTCTGCTAAACCTCTTCAGATTTGAGAACCTCTGTAACTCCCACTCCCAGCTTTGTTTGTTGTATAAGTAAAGGAGGAAGAGCCATCAGTTTACAAGCCTACGTGTCTCTTTCAAAAGGTCGGGAAAGAATATTTCACCTTGCAGGGGGAGAAGCGTAAGAAAGCTGGGTGAATAAGAAGCTCTTTGCTCTTGGGCATGACAACACAGTAAATCCCTGGCGATTCCTGTGTAGTCAGAAGTTGAAAAGTGCTGCTTTATTACATCCTTTTTTAAAGGAAGTAAACATCTTGTGTTCACTAAATACAAAATGTGACTTAAGCATGAAAATATTTTGAAGTGTTCTTCTACCAAGTGGATGGGTAGAATTGCAAGAAGTAACTTTATAAAGATTCTGACATTATTTGCCTACGGTTCACCAAGGGCAAATCGTGCTTGACAAACTTGATCACCTTCTATAACAAAGTAACCTACTTGGTTGATGCAGAGTGAGTGGTGGACATTGTCTACCTGGATTTCCTCCAAGGATTTCTATATGGTTCTTCACAGCCTCTTCCTAGACAAACTGTTGTGTTACAGTCTAGACAAGTGGTCTGTACAGTGGGTGGGGAACTGGCCCTTTTTCAAACTGGCAACCTGTCCCAAGTGGTCGATATTGGGCCCAATGCTGTTTAATATCTTAAGTGATTGGGATGATGGGATCAAGTGTACCCTGATGAAGTTTGCTGATGACACCAAACTGAATGGGGAAGTGAACACTTCAGAAGGGAGAACCACCCGGCAGGAAGTCCTGGATAGGCTGGAAGAGTCGGCTAATAAGAACCTGATCAAGTTGAACAAAGGTAAGGTCTTGGACCTGGGAAAACATAATCCACGCGTGCAGCACAGGCTAGGATCTATCTGGAAGGGGAGCAGCTCTGTGGAAAAAGACCTGGGGGTCCTGGTGGACAACAAGCTCATTATGAGTGAACAGTGTGCTGCAGCAGCAGCAAGGAAAAACAGAAGGATGCTGGGTTGCATCCTAATATTTCTTACCTGTCATCTAAAATCAGGTAAACCTGTTACCACAATAGTGTGGTGTTTCTGTTGGGTTTGTAATACCTGAAAATTGCTAGTTAGTTCATGTTTGTATACTAACCTAAATGCATATTATTTACTGAGTGGCACAGTATTCTTTCTGTCCTACCACATCTCTTGCAGCCTAGTCCTTTTGCCATGGAAGCTGAAGAAAGGATGGAACGTATCCAGGAATTCCCTGAACACTATAAAGTTATTTTGGATAGACTGAATGAACAACGTGAACAGGACCAGTTTACAGATGTCACTCTGATTGTCGATGGTATGTACAGGCCTGAGAAGCAGTTGCTATACAGAGAATTCTGAAAGCTGTGCTGGGAAGCTGTTGGGTTTGTCACAGGTCATCTGTCAAACTGGGTTGCTAACAAATTCTTGGTTCTGTATTGGTGTGTGAGTTACTTGCAGAGTTTCATTTAAAATCTTGGGCTGAACAGAGTCCCCAGGGGTCATTAATAATTTTGCTTCTGCTTTTCCAAACAAGGGGCTAAATATTTTCAGATAGAAGCCCACTTTGAAACTCCTGTACTATATTTAATATGTTGTCTAAGGTTTTCCAAAACATTGTAAAAATATCTTTCCTTAACTTGAGCTGACTGTTTGTATGCAGAGAACTTATACAAATATTGATTGATTGTTAGAACAAACAAACAAAAACCCCAAACAGCTTTGAATAAGATTGCCTTCTTGTTTCTCTGGTATTTTTCTACTATTTTAATATATAGTTAAAATACAATAGAACAACTCACTTTTCTCTTTCTATGTGTTCTAAAGACATAAGTATTAGTTTAAAAGGAAGACAGATATAAGTGCTTACTATCTCATTAGAAAAGGTGGTGTTTGATAGATCACCTAAGATTACTTCTGTCTCAGTTTAGGGTCAGGGCTGCCCCCAGACCTATAACAGATGCTCTCTGTTAACCTCTCTTCACCTCCAAAGGGGAAGAGAAAGGGAATAAGGGAGAGAGACTTATCAATTAGAAAAGTGAAACAGCTTTAATGAAAATAATAATAATATAATTGCCCCTGATGGCAATACATCACCCCTGATGCTGTGGAGCAGGCCCATTCCAGACTGGACTCAGCAGCAGATGGGAACTAGATACAGGAGTTGGATGCTGGAACTGGATTCAGGAACACACAGATCTGGATTGAAGGTAGAATGAATGGAGTCCTCCCTAGATGCCAACCATTGAAGGAGGAGCAACAGAGAAAAAGGGGCTTGACCTTCATGATCCTTCAGCTTTATACTGAATATAACAGATATGGGATGGAATATCTCATTGGTCAATTTAGGTTCACCTGTCTGCTCCTCCCTGCAGGTGCGGCCTTTACTTTCTGCATCCCTCAGTGTGGTATACAAGCTTTAGCAGTGACCTTGGTCTGCATACCAATCCTTGGTGGTAACTCTAAACATGGAGTGTTATCACTGCTAGAAGTAGACACTGTGAAAATAACTGCACTTTCTGAAGTTAACAGCATAATTAGAAGAGCTTTAGCTGAAAAGTAAAATCACTGAACATAATTAGTTCTGTTCTAACCCCAAACCAGGACAGCTTCTTATCTCAAACATGTCTTAGAATGGATGAGCACTTCAAGGGAGATAGGCAGTGTCCACTAGGACAGACCTAGCTAAAGGAGTACCACCTCATTCTTAAAAGGTTAGCAAGAATTCACTTGTAGGAGAAGGGTCCTACAGAGCCTGGATTGTAAAAAAGTAAGCAAAGAAAAAAAAATTACTCTTTTGGAATCACTGTAGTTTCACTGAAAATGCACAAAACTTATCCTGAATGTTTGTTCCTGCTCTAGTATTATCAAATCCACATGTTGAGCTCAAAACTGTTTTCTTGTGCAGCTGTGTAGTTCTAATCCATGTTGCTTCTCTTACCTCTGTCTCATGGAGCCTTATGAATGTTCATGCCTGCACCAGGGAGAAGGCAATACAGCAATGGGGAATACACAGTCTGGAAAACAGGAAGAGCAGAGCAGAACTACTACTGTTCTGCAGGGATCTTTATGCTGGCAGAAGTGATGATAAAATACATCTGTATGTAAGAGCAGCAAAAAACCAAGGAGAGCCTGGGTAAAACCTGAGAGCTGAGCCTAAGGCATGCAGGAAAAAGTTTGCACAGGAATTTCCCATAACTTAAATATCTGAAAAGAGAAACGCTTTGGAGTGAGTCTTCCAGCTAAGTGAGCTGCAGAGCTTCAACAAGGTCAGTGATGTCAGCAAGAGTTTGCATGAGATGGGACAGGCTAGCTGCAGTGGTATCCCATGTTACAAGGAGACATACTAAGTGACTATATGCTTCTGGAATATATTTGTAGACCAGGTGGTTCTGCAGCCATTCTCTTCTCTGCATTTAGCATTTATTCTGCACTATGAGTAAGGAAAGTGTTATCCTAAACCAAAATTTTTGTCTCTTTGTAGGTCATCATTTCAAAGCTCATAAGGCTGTTCTAGCAGCCTGTAGCCAGTTCTTCTACAAATTCTTTCAAGATTTCACTCAGGAGCCCTTGGTGGAGATTGAAGGTAGTCCAATTCATACAAATAAAAACCTACAGTTATGTGCCCAAACTCAAAATAAATATATAGTATCCTTGGTATGGGCTCAAATGCATGCTTGGTCAAATCAATTAGCTTTCTAGATCTCAGCTCTTGAATTGTTCTGAGGTAGTGTTGTGGTTTAACCCTAGCCGGCAACTAAGCACCACACAGCCAGGCTTGCTCATTCCCCCCCAGTGCGATGGTGGGAGAGTCTGAAGGGTAAAAGTGAGAAAGAAGCTCATGGCTTGAGACAAAAACAGTTTAATCATTTAAAAGAAATAATAATTTTCTTTTTAATGGTAAGGAGAAGAGAAAAAAATAACAAAGAGGAAAATAAAACCCAAGAAAGACAAGTGATGCAAATGAAAACAATTACTTGCCACCAACTGACTGATGGCAATATGTTATGGAATATCTGGTCAGTTTGGGTCAGCTGTCCCAACCTCTTGTGCACCCCCAACCTACTTACTAGTGGGGCAGTGTGAAGAGTAGAAAAAGCCTTGACTCTGTATAAGCACTGTTCAGCAGTAACTAAAACATCCTTGTATTATCAACACTGTTTCAGCAGAAATCCAAAACATAGCCCCATACTAGCTACTATGAAGAAATGTAACTCTGTCCCAGTCAAAACCAGTACAGGTAGCTATTGCCACTAGAAAAAAACTTCCCCTGAAGAAAAATTAAAAATAAAAAGATGCCTTGGCTGGAGTGCAAGAACAGGATAAATGTGGAGCAATAATTTCCTGGGTAGGCAAGGAGCAATTTGTTGGAGCAATACTTCAGCTTCCAGTAATTTGCTGCTCAGAGGTCTCTTGAGAGAGAGAGATATCGTATTTTTGTTTAAATTTATACTTTTTATTATTCTATACAAACAGATTTTTGTCTATCTTGTTTTTCCTTTTATCTTTGTTGTGGCATGACTGTAGTTATTTGAGATTCACATATTCTATAGTAGACTTTTTATTCCAATGTGAGCCTTTCAAGGGTGGCATCTTCATGAAACAGGCTGTCAAAATGGTGAGCAGGCAAGTGTGCAAGATTGAGGAATTGCTACAAGAGACTGTTTTTCTTGCTTGCAAACAGGTGTCAGTAATGTGGCATTTCGTCACCTAATTGAGTTCACCTATACAGCAAAACTAATGATCCAAAGTGAGGAAGAAGCAAATGATGTTTGGAAAGCAGCTGAGTATCTACATATGTTAGAAGCGATTAAAGCACTTGAAATCAGGTAAACACATAAGCCTCTTTTTCTTTCCAACACTGAAATGTAAAGTCTTAAGAATCCCTTTATGAGAGCTGGCTGCCAGTATTTTGCAGTGCTGTTCTTTATCCTCGAACCTCCTAAGTTTGTGTGGGACTGTATATTCTTCTACTATAAGATATGGATCAGAATTGTAAGGACTAAAATATCAACGTCATGTGCTTTGGGCTGTAAGTCAATGACAAGTGACATGGCTGGTAAATGTTGCAGATGTAGGGCTGTGGCTTTGTGGTAACAAATACCAGGTCTCTGTGCTATCTCACTGCCCACACTTTGAGAGCCAAGCATACAGTGATGATGTCTCTCAGGTAATGAGACCACATGAACAATTTTGTGCTGGTGTTTTGATTTCATGCAGCTTTCTGCTTTCAAGAGAATAGGCAGTGATTTTTAAAACTCTTGGTGCAAAATTAATCTCTCAATCTTCTTGAACAAATGTAATTGTTAAAACCGGTTTTATATGGGATCAGTAATTAATGAAATGTTGCTGTGGCACCTTTTATCCAGTATGAGGAACTGTACTTCATTACCAAACTCCAACCTAAGAAAAACAGATGTCAGTCCCATCATGCTGTTTTACTTTCCCTTCCTTCTCTTTCACAAAGTACTGCTATATTGTCATTCTTTTTGTATGCTATACTGTTCTGTCATGAAGCAGAGGGAGGGGCAATAAATGCCTCCCAGAATTACAGCTATCTTTGCTTTCTCTTGTAGACCTGCTGAAAGGTCTTTGTGTTCAGGCTATGGAAGGACTGTTGCTGCTTCTTTATCTATCTCCCCATAGACACACTAGGAGAAGAGAGTGGCATTGACCCCAAGTTCCTGTAGTAACCAACCAACTAACCAAAACCTCCATGACATCGTACACTGGAAACTTGGTTTTCAACATCAGTGCTGATTTTGTTGTTGGTTTTTAAATCAACTTACTCTGTGCTTATTCTGTGGCTTGGTAGCAGAGCTGAATAAGTATGGTTTATTTGTTTTTTGATAGGAAAGATCACAGAATGGTAGGGGTTTGAAGGGATCTCTGGAGATCATCTAGTCCAATCCCCCTGCTAAAACAGGTTCACCTAGAGCAGCAGGTATACAGCAATGTGTCCAGATGGGTTTTGAAACTCTGCAGAGACAGACTCCACAACCTCTCTGGACAGCCTGTTCCAGTGCTCTGTCATCCCTGAAGTAAAGAATTTTTTCCTTCTGTTCAGAAGGAACTTCCTGTGTTCTGGTTTGTGCCCGTTGCCCCTTGTCCTGTCACTGGGCATCACTGAAAAGAGATTTGCCCCATCCTCTTGACACTGTGGTGGTTTAACCCTGGCTGAGCAAGTGATGCCCACCAAGCTGCTCTGTCACATTTCCCCTTTCCTCTCCTTCCTCCACAGAGCAAAAGGAGAAGGGAAAAAATAAGATAGAGGCAGAAGCCTTATGGGTAAAAAAAAAAGTGCAGTTTAATTAGAAAGCAAAGTTAAG
>NW_008619471.1:0-13319 GCF_000691845.1 Merops nubicus | reverse complement strand
AAAAAAAAGTTAAAATTGGTCTTATCATGCATAGGGTTTGTTGTTTGTTTTTTTATCCTTAACTGCTTAAAGCTTTTCCAAGAAACTTCACCTACCTGTTGAACACTGATGTTAAAAGCATCTGTTATTGCATCATGGAATTTATAACCACTCAAAGGACACTCTCTAAGTTACACAGGAGCACCAGAGGGAGGAAGCACTCCTGGATTAGCTGGAAGCCAATCCTTTGTTTTCATTAGGTGGTGGGGATGACAGCAGGAGGATGGGGCTGGTGGAGGGAGAGTCACTCCTTGAGTGCACACCCAGGTTACCAGGTTACCTGCAGCTCCAGCCAAGGCCCAGAAGGACTTCATGGGAAAAGTCACAGAGAGCAAACTCCAATTTTATTTTGAAGTTGAGATTTTTTATAGGATCTTTAACCACCCAGTTACTTTTGTTCTTTGACCTTTGTCTCCACGCTGTTTAAATAAAATAGATTGTGGGAACAGTATGTGCAGGGACACTGTGCCTTCCTTCTTTCCTAGGAAAGGAGTGAAGAACCAGAGGTGCCTCGTGGGTTACTTGCCTGTGTTTGCAGCCAGGCTGCAGCTGCTAACCCCCAGATGTTACCCCAAACCAGGTCAGATGTGCAGCAGGGCGTAGGGTGGGCAGAGCTGGGCCTGGGCTGGCTGATGAACATTGGAAGACTGATATGGAGAGGGTGAGATTATTTAATGCCCCATCTTGGTGCCTTCATCACATTCCTCTTTGGAGAGCCAACAAAAATGCTTTTAAAAAGGGCTTCTGGAGCTGTGTAGTCTCAGAGAACCTTCTGCTCAAAGCCTGCCCCATAGGTTTATGATTTTTTTGGAACGTTTGTGCTGTACTTCAGGTGTTTGTTTAGAAAACACAGAGCTCCAGCCTCAGTCAGGACACAGGGAAGCTTGTGCACATCCAAATGCCCTCTGGCTGAAGGGAAGGAGCCGGGAGCCAGGAGGTTATGAGTTTCAGACCTTGTCTGCACTCCAAAGCTTTGTTGATAGAAATCTGCTTTTGTCAACATAGCCGGGGGGTTGCCTGCAGACAGCACCTCCAAACTGACAAACCTCCAAGTTTCTGTTGGGAGAAGAGCCTCACCTGCCTGCGTGAGCTCAGCTCACTCACTGCAGCCCCTGGACGTTCCTTCCTCTTTAAACTGGAGGTTTAACTCTTGAAACATTCCTTCCAGCACTTTGGGGGCCTGTGAGTGAGTCGAGGAACACAGCACTCCACCCCGAGTGTGTTCCCAACCCTCTGCTTCCACTTGTGGGGCAGAGCTGGGGGTCCTTGGCCTCCCCAGATGCCAACTGCGTGGGGGCATCTTCAGAGAAACCACTGTAATTGCAGCACACATGAAAAGAGCCCAAAGCGTGCAGGGCTGGGGGCGTGGGGCTACAGCAGAGCTGCAAACCAGTGTGGGGCCAAGGCTAACGATCCCCCCAAGGCTTGGAACTCCTCAGTCTTAAATATTCAGTGCTGCAGGGCTTCTGTTGCCTCCTGCCCTTTCTTCTCCTCCTGGGAGCTCTGCAAGAGCCTAACCCTTCTCTTGTCCTGGCTGCAGATGTTTGAAGATAGCTTACATCAGGGGAAGCAGTGATGATCTTATTGACAAGGAGTCAAAAGAGAAGGATGCTGATCTCCAGCACCTCCCCAGATGACAATCTGCTTGGTACTCACACCCCAAAGCCAGTGCTGGCTGCAACAGAGAAAGCATGGCCTGGACAGAGAAGGTGGCCTGATAAAGAACAGCCTTTATTGCTCCTTGCCCCAAGCGTGTGCTGACTTTCTCCTGGGCACCACATGCTCCCCCAGCACAGCTTGGTTTGGTGCCTTTGTCATTCTCCATATGCTGATAGCTCAGGGACTGGAGAGAGGGTGAGCAGCTCTTGGCTCTCTGTGCTGCAGCAGGGTGCTGTCACTCTGGGGTGTGTTTTTGGAGCTTATTAACTCTGCAGAGAAGGGATCCCCAGTTCAAGAGAGACAAGGAGCTGCTGGAGAGAGTCCAGTAGAGGCTGTGAAGCTGCTGAGGGTCCTGGAGCATCTCTGTGCCAGGACAGGCTGAGAGCCCTGGGGCTGCTGAGCTGGAGCAGAGAAGCCTCAGAGGGGATCTGATCAGTGCTGAGCAAGAGCTAAAGGGCCCCGGGGGGCAAGAGGCTGGGGCCAGACTCTGGTCAGTGGTGCCCAGGGACAGGCCAAGGGGCAACGGGCACCAACTGGAACCCAGGCGGTGCCACCTGAGCAGGAGGAGAAACTTCTTGGGTGGGAGGGTGCAGAGCCTGGAGCAGCTGCCCAGAGAGGCTGTGGAGTCTCCTGCTCTGGAGAGATCCCAAACCTGCCTGGCTGTGACCCTGGGCACCCTGCTGTGGGCGAGCTGCTGGAGCAGGGGGTTGGATGAGATCTCCAGAGGTCCCGGCCAGCCCCCACCATGCTGGGGTTCTGTGCTGTCCCTTTAGCTCAGCCAGGATCTCCATGCAACACTCACAGGCTGTCCTTGATGCTCCCTGTCCCTGAGCTGTTCCTTCACCCATATGGCATGCCTCTCTCTAACCACTTAAAGCTCAGCAAAATGCCAAAGCCTGACCTTCAAAAGCATTGGGATTTCATTTTTCTGCTCTCTGCTCAGCCACAGATGGAAAGCAGGAGGCAACAAAGAGGTGAAACAGAATCTTCTGGTGGTGCTCACTGCACAGGCCTGCCCGTGCCTCCTAGCAAGAGCAGGGCTGGCTTACCGTGGCAGCACTGCCAGGCACACCAGCAACAAGATTTCTTTCCAGGCAGCTTTCCCACTGCACCACTTGTGAGAAAAGCCAACGCAGGAGTGTTGGGAGCTGGCAACAAGGATGCTGGAAGCCAAGAGAAAGAGATAAATAAACACCCTGGCTCTTCCCCGCTGGCATCCGCGGCACGTCGCGAGGGCACAGTTGCTGTAGAGCTCTTGGCAGAGCACAAGCATTCAAAGGGAGAGACGTTTATGGAGCTGGCGAGTAGGTCAGATGCTTCAAAAGGGTGAAAAGCCCAACAGAGCTGGGAACTGCCAGGAGCAGCCACTCTATGTAAGGAAAAGAGGGATTCTGGCAGCAGCGGAAACGCCGCAGAAGCTCCGGGACCACCGAAGGCAGCTGGGGTGGTGGGGACCCTGGAGCAGAACGTGCTTTAGGGTGCTCTCCTTTCGACCTGCTTTCCAGCCTCAGCACCCAAAATACCTGGGCAGGAGAGGGTGGGAGGCAGCTGCAGCCCCACGCCAGGAGCTCTCTGCCCATCTGCTGCAGCTGGAGCTGTGCCCTGCTGGCAGTGGCTGGGCACACCGTGCTCCCCTGCCCCCTCTGAGTCCCCCTCACACCGTGGGCACGGCTCCCCAGAGGCCCCTTGGTCTGAGCTCCCCTCGGGTCTGGGGATCAGCATTTTCTGTGCTTCACAGCTTCTCTTCCACAGCCCTTTTGGTTTTGTAGCCATGAAGGATTCTTCATCTCCTAAGACACCACCTGACCTGAGAGGATGGCCAAAGCTGCTCTTGAAGGAGGAACGAAAGCCAGGCTTTAATGTGACAGCCTTAATTTCCATCCATTAATTACAGGCACCACGCTACAGTCGCTGGCTTTACGCTTAGCAGCCGGGAGTGTGAAAAGAGACGGGGAGTTTTGCTTCTCCCTCCCCTTTGCTCACCCTGCCCCGTGACTGTCTCCCGACAGAAACACGTCCTGGATCTCGCCTACAGAGCAGCCCAGGAGTTTGTTTTGGGTGGGAAGCACAGAGAAGCCGTTCCTGCAGCTCTGCAAGCCCTGCGCTTCAGCACCCAAGTGTACGGCCCTGGTTCCCTGCAGCTGGTGCCTGCTTATCTCCTCCTGGCCCAGGCCTCCACTGGTAAGTATTGTCTAAATAGTAACGTTGGCAAGGGCAAGACCTCCCTGGGGTCGGGTTTCTGGTTTCCTTTCACCATTTATCAGGGAAGGACCAGCTCTGCCACGTCTTTACCCTGCCCTCCCTCAAGGGCATTCCAGAGAGATTTGAGAAGTGGCACATGAACACGCACCCCCCCTTTTCTGTGTGGGTCTGGGGAGGAGGAATCATTCATGGGTGAGGAGAGATCAATGAAAGCAAAGGAAATATTTTCTCCCTCTCTACCGATGCCCACAAGAGAAGCAGTGTGAAAATCTATTCTCTACCTTTGTGGCTTCTCTGACTCTCAAAAGCATTAAATTCCCCGGGGTGGTTGGTTGAGCTTTTATCTGGAGGAACCAGCAAACCTTTCAGAGGCCGTTGCATCAGAGGAATGCCCCAGTTCATTCACAAAACCTGCTCAGTCTGCTGCTGAGCCTTTTCTCTTTGCTTTGGAAGAAGAAACACCAACTTTGGGCTCTGCCTCTGGAGCACCTTTCTCCTCAGCCACTGAGAAATCCCAGCAGAGCACTCCCCTTACAGGGGCACACACAGCTCTCTGCTGCCAGGGCTGAGCTGTCTCAACGATTGTTGTAAACGGTGTGGTGAGAGAAGGGGAGGGGGGGGGGAAAAAATCCCATGAGTAAGTCTGGTGTGATAATACCTGAGTCATCAGTGGCTGCCCGTAGCTAACCTGTTCTGAACTCGTGTTTCAGAGCTACCCAGGGCTTCTCTTGGAGCCCCAGACACTCAGCCTGCCTGTGAATTCCATTCTGCTCGACGGGAGAGGTGGGGGATCCACAGAGCAGGGCTCCATCTCAAGCTCCAGCAGAGGGAGAGCAGGCAACGTTGTCTAAAGTCCTACATTGAAAAATTCTCCTTATCCTGCTTATTGCTCCATGTTGTTGCAGGGGCTGGTGATCTCCCACAGGCATCCACGTTCCTCTCCCAAGCCCAGTGGATTGTCCTCAGCACTCCAGACTGCAGCACTGCTCTTCAGGCTCAGTTACATCAGGGTCTGGGGCTTTTGTGTGTCGCCAAAGGAAACTCTGAGCAGGCTTTATATCACCTGGCAAACAACGTGAGCCAAGTCAAATACAGACACACTTCCCTTTTTCTTCCTTCTCTACGACTTCCAGGTGGATAAGAAAACCCCAGCAGACAGTTCTGTAATCCTGATTTTAGGCTACAGGTCACAAACCACCTGAACTCTCTAATCTGAGCCACCTCTGTATCCACGTGTTGCCAGATCTGAGTTGTACCAGTTATCCTCACTCCGTTGTCCTGACACGTTCCTTCTTTGTGCTTCATCTGCTTAAAAACTTCTCTCTCAGCTTTGTTACAGTCCTGAGCTGAACAGACACTGCTACCCCAAACTGGTGTAGCTGCCTTTTATTCAACAGATAAATCACTTCTATATTTTTGGCTGTCGTTTTCCTCAATATCCTTCTGTCAGGCAGCAGTTCCCCATCAGCCATTGCTTAACGAACACCTCGTTTAACTATTTAAATATCTGCTTGCCAGCATTTTCCCCAATTTGCTGTTTTTAGCCCCAAGAGCAGCTTGTCCCATGCAAAGTGGCCGTTGCCAGCTGTGTCCCTGAGGATGCTTTGCCTGTCACTTGATCCCCCAAAGGCAGATGAACTCCACGGCATCCTATTTATGGCTCCTGGAGGCTAAATTTATCCCGTGCAGAGTGATGTATCCCCACCACTGTTGAATTTGATAGTAGCTTTGTGTGGGTGTTAAATGATGACACAGGGTTGAGAATGAGAACCTTTTGGTTATAATATGTTCAACAGTGTCTTTGCTGAGTCTATACACCTTTTAGATGATTCCCTGCTGGGCCGTGGAGCTTTCTAGGTACCTGGCGCCTGAAAAAGCAACAGGTAATAGATTTTGACTAATTAACAACTCAGAGCAGCCTAAGACCTGCCTGAACTTTGGCTGCGTGTCTGAGATCTGCTGAGAGTCACACGCCAGCTCAGAATAGCTGGAATGCACCAGTGCCTCCCCACTCCCCCACTGGGGCTTCGGGGGGAGAACCGGGCACCGCTCACTAACCCATCAGGAAAACTTTCCCCAGCTTTGCCTTCAACATTAAATTTCTGCTCTTATCTTTTATTTCCCTGCTGATTTCAGATTTATCTTGCGAGCTCCACCTTTGGATTGAAGGCTATTGAGACCTCTGGAGGGTATTTCCACATGGCTAATGTTTTCTTTCGCCAGAACAAAATGGACGTAGCGAACTCGCTCTATGCTGAGGTTGGTAAAACCAAAGGTCATCCTCTGTATAATCCTCTTTTTTCCAAAGTTTTCCCTATTCCTGGCTGCCTTTAATATGTTGGCAACCATATGAAGTGCCAGTGTTGCCTTTTAGGATCAATCTCAGGAACCCTTTTCATACTTCACTATTTCTCTGAGTTAAAGCCACGAGAGATCAATTCTGGACTCGCTTAAAAATTGTCATTCAAGTTGTCTTCAATTTGGGCAGCCCAACGTTGTTAAAAAAACACTTTGCTCCCAAATACCCTGTGCCAGAGGTTAAAGAGAGTCCCACAAGTGGAGAGGGTCTCCAAGGGGTTTCCATGGCCAGGGAGGAGTTGCTGGGATACAAACAAAGCATGTAAAATTTACACTGAGAATCAATGAAAAGTGACCCTGATAAAAGATTGTCAGAACAAAGTGACCAAGCAAAAGGAGTAACAATTACCTAATAGCTCTAATGTCTGGGGAAAAAAAAGAGGTTTCATTTGTTTAGCTTGATTTTTTTAGGGCCACAAAAATGATCCAGGGGCTGGAACTGGGAAGCCAGGCTGAGAGAGATGGGGTTGTCCAGCCTGGAGAGGAGAAGGCTCCAGGGAGACCTTCTGGTGGCCTTTCAGGACTTCAAGGGGACTGTCAGAAAGCTGGGACAGACTTTTGAGCAGGGGCTGTTGGGACAGGAGAAGGGAGGATGGGTTTAAACTAAGAGAGGGACTTCAGACTAGAGAGAAGGGAGAAAGCAGGTCCATATTTCCACATATCCTCACTCTAAGGGGAGCCCCCACTGTGGCTTAGGAGACCTTACTGCAGCCTTTCTGCACTTCAGGGGGGCTGTCAGAAACATGGGGGCAGACTTGAGCAGGGCCTGTTGGAACAGGAGAAGGGAGGATGGGTTTAAACTAAGAGAGGGAGATTCAGACTAGAGAGAAGGGAGAAATGTTGACACTGAGGGTGCCCCTGGCCCAGCTTGCCCAGAGAGGTGGTCGCTGCCCCATCCCTGGAACCATTCCAGGGGAGGTTGGCCGGGGCTCTGAGCACCCTGCTCTAGCTGCAGATGTCCCTGCTCCCTGTGGGGAGGGTTTGGACTGGGTGACCTTTAGAGGTCCCTTCCCACCCCAACCACTCTGGGATTTCTGTGCAACCTCCCTCCGCTCCTCACAAACTCCAACCCACTTCGCTTCCCCTTGCCCATTCTCTTCAAGCCTGAGGAAAATGATCAGCCAGAGGAAGAGCTGAGCTCCCAACTGAGGCTGCCAGGGGGAGGAGAGTGGTGGGACCCCCGTGGGAAGCCCCCAACTGGCAGCAGCCCCAGCGGCAGGCGGTGGTTGCGGGAGGGACGCGGGGCGCAGGACGCATTGTTTGGAGAGGGACGGGTTGCTCAACACCACGTATTCATAGCAGCAAAATAATTCATTTGCTTCCTGATAGGTAACCAGCATCTGGCATGCCTTTCTCCTGAGGTCACTGCACGCACAGGAGCAGATTCTCCAGCCAGGACCGGAAACGTCTCCGCTCGGCCAGGAGCAGGAAGCTGGCCCGGAGCGGATGTGTAAGAGCAGAGCCCTGGGGAGAGGGGGTTTGAGGGAATCTGGCTGTATCCAGGGACATGGATGGGTGGCCATAGGGGTCACGTCCAGGTTTGTGTGGTGTTTCCATTGACCCGCCTGAGCGGGACTCGCAGCGCTTCAGAGGTGGCTCCTCGGCTGGATGGAAGAAGGGAGGTGGCTCCAGCAGGGAGGGCGTTCAGGTGGAACCACAGCTTTGCCCTTTTTGTTTCACGTGCTCCTTTTCACCACCTCCTCAGCAGGGACTTTAACAATACCAGAGTTTGCCTCCACTTCAGCGTTATCATTTCGTTGAGTCACCGAATCATTCTGGGTGGAAGAAACCTTTAAGATCATCCAGTCCAACCCTTAACCCAGCCCTGCCAGGTCCCCACTGACCCCTGTCCCTCACACCACATCTCCACAGCTTGGAAACCCCTCCAGGGGTGGGGACTCCACCACTGCCCTGGGCAGCCTGGCACAGCCCTGGGCAACACTCAAGGGGAAGAAATTGTTCCTCAGGGCCAACCTCAGCCTCCCCTGGGACAGCTTGAGGCTGTTTCCTCTTGTCCTGTTGCTTGTTCCTTGGAGAAGAGCCCGACCCCCCCCTGGCTCCAGGCTCCTGTCAGGAGCTGTGCAGAGCCAGAAGGTCTCCCCTGAGCCTCCTTTGCTCCAGGCTCAGCACCCCCAGCTCCCTCAGCTGCTCCTCACCAGACCCTTCCCCTTCCCCAGCTTTGTTGCCCTTCTCTGGCCACACTCCAGCCCCTCTGTGGCTCCTTTGTCTCCATTCAATGATGTGAAAGAGCCATTTCATCTCACTTGGGCAGGTTTGCAGCTCTGTCCTCTGGAGCAGTAAGGACACGATGGAATAGCCTGTGCTGCTAATTGGGGGTATTAATCTGGAGAATACTCTCAGGAGAGAAGCTGGAGAGTCTCTCACTGGGACATCAAGGTGCATGAGGCATTAGGAACATAGAATCATAGAATCCTTTAGGAACATTTTGGTGAAGCCCATCTCCTGGTGCTGTCTCCATCAGTTCCTGCTGCAGTAGGAACCACCCCAGGACAGGGCTAGGTGACCCCATCTCTGGCTGTGACAGGAGGACCAAATCTGCTCCTTTCATGCAGCTGCTGTGACTCCACATCCTCCCCAGAGGCTGATCAGCACCCTGCCTGATGGGCTGAAAAGATACCTGGTCATGGGGGTGGAATTTGCACGGAGCTGGGATACCACAGGGATGCTTGGGGTAGGAACGCTTTGATGTCTGCAGGAGATAGTGGGGCAGTGTGGAATACATTATCCTGCACCCAGCCAGCCAGCCCACGAGGCTCTTTCATCCTCCCTGCAGCTGAAGCCCAGCAAGCAGAAGGAATCCAGGCACTGACCACGGTGTTGGATATCCGAGAGCAGGCACCGAAGCAAGAGCCTGGGGAGACTGCCAGGGTTCTGCACGCTCTTGCCATGCTCTATTACCTCATCAGGGATTTACCCAAGGTAAGGTTCCTCTGGAAGGATCCAGGAGGGTGGGCTCGCTCTGTTTCACCCCATTGCAGCTGCCTCTGTTCAGCTGGCACCTCTCCTGAGCCCACCACAGTGTTGGGTGGCTGAGGATGAATCTGCCTCGGTGAAACCAGCCCGTGATCTACACTGTGGAGGTTCATAAATACCCCTGGATCTGGTTTGGTCTCTTCTTAGAGGCCAAAGGTCTCTTCTCAGCCACGTTTTCTGGGTTCATCCTTTACCTGCTATGCCCTGGCAGGGTAGGTGCCTTTCACAAGCTGCACTTGAACATCAGGCCAGATGTTATGCAGCGAGCAAGACGTGGGTCTGGCATGTGTGTCTCTGTGAGCCAGACTCCCTGTCACTACCGTGGTGATAATGGAAGTTCCCTCAGTTGGACTCTCTAGCCCAATTTTGAATTTCCCTGCCTCATATTTGAGAGTTTATGGCTCAAAATCTCAGATGCAGCTGCTAACATCGGAGTGCCAAATTCTTTCTGTTAAAAAAATCATTGATTTTGAGGAAATGAGGAGCACTAATCACCTGGAAATCAGGACTCTTTGTTTAGGCCTAGCACTCAAAATCCAGAGTTTCTTCTGCCACTGGCTCGGTGGGTTACAGATGACTGATGGTCTCTTCATTGTATCAGAGAAAACCTTAATGATGTGAGTCAGTGGTTGGAAAATACAAAGTGTTAAATTCCAATTAGAAAAAGCAAAAGCAAAGCTTTCTAATTGTGAGAATGTCCAGTCCCTGCAAGAGCTACCAAGGAAATGAGGGATTTAGTTCAGAGTCAATACAGCTGGGTATTTTTTTTTTCCTGAAATAGCTTTGGGAATGTTCAGCCGGGCTGCTGGATGAGGCAGGAGGTGACATTCTCCAGGGTATGGGGGGGCTGGGGTCAGTAATCTCCTCTTGTCTGCACCACTGGATCCTCAGTATGGTATCTGCTGGCAGCTTTACTCTCTCCTGCAAAGCAGCTTGTCCAGGTCACCCTCTGGAGCAGGCAGCTGAGCACCCAGAGCCTGGATCTGCTCCAGCACAGCCCGCGGGTGCTCCGACTGCCCCTCCAGGAGAAGGAAACCCCTGAGGGTTGTTGTGTCTCCTCTGTTCTGTTCCAGGCTCGTGAGGTGGGGGTGAAAGCCTTGGACCTGGTGAAACAACTGCCCCAACAGGAGTCTGGAGAAGCCATCGGTCGTTTGTTGAAGTTGATTAACTCCAAGCTTTCCTGCACAAAATAAAGAGCTCTCCCTTCTTTTTATCTGCTGCTTTCCTGTTGAACTGGGCTCTCTGCTTCACTGGGGTGCTGGAAACAAGAAGCCTTACCAGCCACGGGTCCTTTCTGCTGCTGCCACCTCTCAGATGTGCCCCATTCTGCCTCTAGGTGTTTGAAAATTAAACATTTTGGTATCAGTTCGTTTTCACGTGCTGCTCAACCCCTGTGGCCCGTCGTGGAATGACACTGTGAGGGTGGGAAACAAAGGCACAGCCAGCACACCAGGCATAAGTCGTTATCTAGTGATTGATGACTAAGCAAACAGCCTCTTACGTCCTTGCATTGTCCCTCCAGGAGCTGAGACCAGCTGAGGAGTGTTTGTTACAGGTTTCCTCCACTTGCTTCTCAGTTTGATGAGGGAGATGCCAGGGAGGGATTCGGGAGGGACACGGGGAAGGTCTGCCCTGCACACCTCACGTGGGTGGTTGTCACCTGCTAGCCCAGGACCTGGCTGGGCTTGGGCAGGGGTGGCACCTCTCTGCAGTGCTCCTGCACCTCCTCTGTTCTCTCTTCTAGCTCTCTGTTCTCTCTGCAAAGCTCTTTGTAGCACCAAGGGACTCATTTGTTCCACTTGGGGCAGAACTTGCATCCGGGTGGGACCACGAGAACAGCGTGAGGGACTAGAAGCAGGCTTGAGGGAAAGGATGAGGAGGCCAACGAGCTCCAGTCAGAGCTTCCACCCCATAGGAGACGTGGATTCCTCACAGCCACAAGCTCCAGCGCCAGCCTGGAGAGGAGGAAATCCCCTGGGCCACCATGGCAAGTGCTCCACTGAGCCCAGCTCACGGGCTCCTGCCCTGGGGAGCCCAGAGAGGATGGGCAGAAGCAGGGCTGGGGGTACCCGAGGTGACCCTCGGCGTGGAGGTGAAGGGAGACCTGAGAAGGGCTGGAGGGGAGCATGTGACGGGCTCCTGGGGCTGGGAACAGGGAAGGGAAACTCGTCCTGCTGCCGAGGGCTGGATCCAGCCGAGCTCTAAGCCTGCGATTAAGTCTCATTTACTCCAGGAGGATTTACGAGCGCGTTTAATTGCCTCACTGAGTTGGGATGGGAGTCAAGCAGGATCTTCAAACGCCTCGTCAAGCTGGGACCTGAGTGATCAGAAGGGATGGATGCTGCTGGGGAAGGAGACCCCTCCACGGCAGCCGGCGTTCCAGCCCACCGGGTGGGACAGCACTGCTCGGGGTGGGGGAACCTCAGAATCTGCCTATGGGAGATGCAGGTGGACGTGTCCACCCTCATCTGGTCTCCCCAGGGCTGGAACGGGGGGATGGTGCCTCGGGGCACCTCGGATTGGGGTCACAGTGGCCGGGGATTTGGAGCTGGGGTGGTAATCCCTGGGGATGCTCTGGAGCCTGGCCGAGCCCGAAGCTCCGTCTCACCGCTCCTGGCTGGGGAGAGACAGAGTGAAAATTAACTTTGCACAGGGCCGAGCAGCTCCGGGAGCAGCCACGAGCAAGGAGTGGGAAAGGAGAGCAGGAGAAGAGCCCTGGGCAAACACAGAACGTTTTGGGGAGCTCTGGGAGATGTGACAAGGGCCGTTTCCTACGACACGCTGCAACGGCCGTTGCCAGCATGTGCACTTCAGGGCAAAGCCAATAAATAGAAGGAAAAAAAAAAGCCTGAAGTGACCAAGATCAGCATTTCTTTGCCTGACAGTGTTCAGACTTGCAGCTCTTGGCACCTTGTCAGTTCAAGGGGAAAGAAAAGTCCGCCGAGAAGCAGCAGCAGCAGCCACCTCCCTCCCTGGCTCTGGTGGCGAAAGCTCCAGCCCGGAGCAGATCATCGATGGTCACAACCCCCCGGGGGTCAATTTTGGGGTCCACCGAGGGGACAGAGCAGCTCACACGTCCAACCAGGGGTTCCCGAGGCTGCTCCCAGCCCAGCAAACCCCAAATCCAAGAGGGGGAGGAGAACCGTGGGTGGAAGGGACGGGGAGAGCCCAGCCAAGGTGAAATGAAGGCACAGGAGGCGGCGGGCTGGGTCACTGCATCCATCCTCGTTTATTGTCCACACACCACACACCTTCCTCTTGGCACTTAATTTTGATGTATTTGTTTAAAAAAACAACAAAAAAAAAAACAACCCACCACACGTGGGTGCTCCACGGGTGCAGAGCCACCATGACTTCAGCACAGGGGAGTTCTGTACTTTCTAACTTTATTTCCCCCCCCTCCCCTCCTCTCCCCAAACCTTTATTTTCTTTCACATGTGGTCAAGTGTAATCACTTCCAAAACCAGACAAATAAATAAAAAAAAACTATTTAGAAAACAACTGCCTGGGGCTTTGGGAATGTGCCTAAGTCGTTCCCACACCAGCTGCACGCAGGGAGAAGGGAGAGGTGGGGGGTTTTTTTGCCTTTTTTTTTTGCCTTTTTTTGTCAGTTTTGTTTGAAAAGCACAGTATTTCTGACAGGTTTTTTTTTTTAATATACTACAGCCTGGAACTCAGTGCAATAGATACAACTACAGTGCAGGTAATAACTATACAAAAGTCATCCTGACCATGTACAAGCTTCCTCTCAGTCTCTATAGAATCTACACCTCTGCTTCTGTACCTTTTTTTGTCTTTTGTGTACATTATACAGTGTGAATATACTCCGAGAATATTTACAGTACGTTGCTCATCAGATCAGAAAAGCTATAACTTAAACATCTACTATTAACAACCATCGAACAAAAATATATATAATATAAATATCTTCCAGTCTATACACAGCAGGGAGCGGATGAATCCGCGGGATGGTGGATTTTGGGGAGTCCTGGAGCTGGGGGAGGAGGGGTTGGGGGGAGGTGGAGGTGGTGGTGGTGATGGGAGGGTCGCTGTAGTGTGTCGGCGCC